>NC_057812.1:128468264-128768264 GCF_018294505.1 Triticum aestivum | reverse complement strand
AATGATGTTCTTATTGTTCCAAATAGGAATTATGTGCCCGTAGATTTCATTGTTCTTGATATAGATTGCAATCATTCATGTCCTATTATTCTTGGTAGACCTTTCCTTATAACGATTGTTGCAATTATTGATATGAAATAAGGGAATATTAAATTACAATTTCCATTAAGGAAAGGCATGGAACACTTCCCTAGAAAAAAAATTAAATTACCATATGAATCTATTATTAGAGCCAAATGTGGATCGCCTACCAAAGATGGCAATACCTAGATCTATCCTTGCTTTTATGCCTAGCAAGGGGCGTTAAACGATAGCGCTTGTTGGGAGGCAACCCAATTTTATTTTTATTACTTGCTTTTTGCTCCTGTTTAGTAATAAATAATTTATCTAGCCTCTGTTTGGTTGTTTTTTTGTGTTTAGTTAGTGTTTGTGCCAAGTAGAACCGTTGGGAAGACTTGGGGAAAGTCTTTTTGATCCTGCTGTAAAAAACAGAAACTTTAGCGCTCACAAGAATTGCTGACATTTTTTTATTGGAGAGTGCTATTTAGTTAATTCTTTTTGCAGATGATTAATAGATAAATTCCTCACGTCCACAAATTTATTTTAGAATTTTTGGGATTCCAGAAGTTTGCGTCAGTTACAGATTACTACAGACTGTTCTGTTTTGGACAGATTCTGTTTTTCGTGTGTTGTTTGCTTATTTTAATGAATCTATGGATAGTAAAAGAGTTTATAAACCATAGATAAGTTGGAATACATTAGGTTTAACATAAATATAAATAAATAATGAGTTCATTACAGTACCTTGAAGTGGTGTTTTGTTTTTCTTTCGCTAATGGAGCTCACGAGATTCTCTTGTTAAGTTTTGTGTTGTGAAGTTTTCATGTTTTGGGTAAAGATTTGATGGATTATGGGACAAGGAGTGGCAAGAGCCTAAGCCCCAAGGTAAAATACAAGGACACCAAAAAGCCTAATCTTGGGGATGCCCCGGAAGGCATCCCCTCTTTTGTCTTCGTTCATCGGTAACTTTACTTGGAGCTATATTTTTATTCGCCACATGATATGTGTTTTGCTTGAAGCGTCTTGTATGATTTGAGTCTTTACTTTTTAGTTTACCACAATCATCCTTGATGTACACACCTTTTGAGAGAGACACACATGAATTGGAATTTATTAGAATACTCCATGTGCTTCACTTATATATTTTGAGCTATATAGTTTTTGCTCTAGTGCTTCACTTATATCTTTTAGAGCACGATGGTTGTTTTATTTTATAGAAATAATTGATCTCTCATGCTTCACTTATATTATTTCGAGAGTACTTTAGAAAAACATGGCAATAATAAAAACTTTCATATAAGTGCATTGAATACTATGAGAAGTTTGATACTTGATAATTGTTTTGAGATATGGAGATGGTGATATTAGAGTCATGCTAGTTGAGTAGTTGTGAATTTGAGAAATACTTGTGTTGAAATTTGTGATTCCCGTAGCATGCACGTATGGTGAACCGTTATGTGATGAAGTCGGATCATGATTTATTTATTGATTTCCTTCCTTATGAGTGGCGGCCGGGGACGAGCGATGGTCTTTTCCTACCAATCTATCCCCCTAGAAGCATGCGCATAGTATTTTGTTTCGATAACTAATAGATTTTTGCAATAAGTATACGAGTTCTTTATGACTAATGTTGAGTCCATGGATTATACGCACCCTCACCCTTCCACAATTGCTAGCCTCTCTAGTACCGCGCAACTTTCGTCGGTACCATAAACCCACCATATACCTTCCTCAAAACAGCCACCATACCTACCTATCATGGCATTTCCATAGCCATTCCGAGATATATTGCCATGCAACTTTCCACCATTCCGTTTGCTATGACATACTTCATCATTGTCATATTTCTTTGCATGATCATGTAGTTGACATCGTATTTGTGTCAAAGCCACCGTTCATATTTTTTTCATACATGTCACTCTTGATTCATTGCATATCCCAGTACACCGCCGGAGGCATTCACATAGAGTCATATTTTGTTCTAAGTATTGAGTTGTAAGTAAAAAGAAGTGTGATGATCATCATTATTAGAGCATTGTCCCAGTGAGGAAAGGATGATGGAGACTATGATTCCCTCACAAGTCGGGATGAGACTCCAGACGAAAAAAAGAAAAAAAAAGAGGCCAAAAAAGAAGAAGGCCCAAATAAAAAAGAAAAAAAGAAAATGAGAGAAAAAAGAGAAGGGACAATGTTACTATCCTTTTTCCACACTTGTGCTTCAAAGTAGCACCATGATCTTAATAATAGAGAGTCTCTTATGTTGTCACTTTCATAAACTAGTGTGAATTTTACATTATAGAACTTGGCTTGTATATTCCAATGATGGGCTTCCTCAAATTGCCCTAGGTCTTCATGAGCAAGCAAGTTGGATGCACACCCACTTAGTTTCTTTTGTTGAGCTTTCACACACTTATAGCTCTAGTGCATCCATTGGATGGCAATCCCTACTCACTCACATTGATATCTATTAATGGACATCTCCATAGCCCATTGATACGCCTAGTTGATGTGAGACTATCTTCTCCTTTTTTTGTCTTCTCCACAACCACCATTCTATTCCACCATAGTGCTATGTCCATGGCTCACGCTCATATATTGCGTGAAGATTGAAAAAGTTTGAGAACATCAAAAGTATGAAACAATTTCTTGGCTTGTCATCGGGGTTGTGCATGATTTAATATTTTGTGTGATGAAGATAGAGCATAGCCAGACTATATGATTTTGTAGGGATAACTTTCTTTGGCCATGTTATTCTGAGAAGACATGATTGCTTAGTTAGTATGCTTGAAGTATTATTATTTTTATGTCAATATTAAACTTTTACCTTGAATCTTTCGGATCTGAACATTCATGCCACAGTAAAGAAAAATTACATTGAGAAATATGTTAGGAAGCATTCCACATCAAAAATTTTGTTTTTATCATTTACCTACTCGAGGACGAGCAGCAATTAAGCTTGGGGATGCTTGATACGTCTCCAATGTATCTATAATTTTTGATTGTTCCATGCGACTAGATCATTGATGGCGCGCGTTGCAGCGTCCATATATTTCTGTGGTATAATGTTTGGGATTGATGTGTATATATGGAGGGATTTTACTTGTCAGCAGGCTACCTAACATATTGTGGCGGTGTTTGGATTCCACCTAAGAATTAGAAAATTTTATTGGAATGTTTATGTCTCCATGGTGGGGAGTAATAAATTTCAATTACTATATTTCCCGGGGTTACAAATCCTAAATCCTACTTCCATGACCCAGTAAAAGAGTTCCATGATCTACATCGGTACTGAAGGATCGAATCTATACATGAATATGGGTTGTGTGTACTAGGGCAGGGACCATGGGCTTCGATCCCTTTGCAGACTATTGTAATTCAAGGATTCAGAAGAGATCTAACTAAAATTGCAAAGGTCAACATCAACATACCAATATCAACATAAGTGTTATTCAATAAACATCAAGAATGATTTTCGTGCTCACCTTGAATTATAGGTCAATATCGCAATGGATACACTTATGGCTAGTGTCATTTAATTTCATGTAGCGATTACCTTATGGTAAATCGAACATCAGGCTACTACAGTAAAATTCGAATTTGACAGATTGAGGATAAAATAATAAAAGTATCACAAATATAATTGTACCATTTTCTATAAGGTTGTGGCTCTTAGTTTTCTATAGCCTTTCCTCTCCTATCCTGAACATGGATTAGTCTTTAGGGTGGCTTACAGGTTTTGGCATACTTCAATTGCTCTTGTGCTCGCCGTTCTTGACCGCCTTTGGCTTCACTGGTTCCACCTCCAACTCCTTCTTAGCGTCATTGTCTTTCAGCATTTGATATCCAATTGTTTCTTCTAATTTACGTGTAAGACAGAATTGATGCAACCTTTCTAGTGTCAATGACACACATTAATGGTGATAGTCATAATTAATTATAAACAAAAGAAACCTAAGGAGCTCATGGAAGGTTGTTTACTTTGCCTTTCTCCTTCAGAAAGCAAAAAAGTAATGCTTGGTAATTATATATTTAGGAATATCATACTCTATCACCATGGCAATTGGGTTAAGTGTACAACAAGGTATCAATTGTTCATCTGGAGGATGACGATATTTGTTACTTAGAAACAACTAATGCATGCTTTTTGAATGTAATCTGAAAATCATGTAGAAAGGCGTCCTTTGTAAAACACGAGAAGTTCAGAATCAATAGATGAAATGCAAACCCATCACGCATAATCCATTGTTGCAACATTCCATGGATACACTGCATGCCTTACCTAACATTGCCTTCCTTAAGCAAGCAATAGATAACAGTGTTATATGCCACCATCTTGCAGGAAAACAAGTAATTGTGCTACTGAGGCTAGCTTCTGAGATTTACTAATATTTTGTGCTGGATAGCATGCCATGGCATCAAGAAAATCAAACTCGGATTCTGTAACCCAATAAAAACCCAGGCACTCACAAATTAGAAATAATTGCGCGGCCGAGGCTAGCTTGTGAAATTTAATAATATTTTGTGTGTGATAGCTTGGCAGGACATCGAGAAAAATAGATTTGGATTCTGTAACCCAGTAAAAACACAGCCACTCACAAATTAGAGAGAAAAAAATAGTGGTACCTAATGCATTACCTTCGTGTAGTACTACACTACATATCTAAAAATGTTCCACATGATTCAGCGGAAGATAATCTATATAATCAGAACAAGAAAAATACTGATGATGATATATACAACAACATAAATTTAAGCTGCCGATAGGCTCCTGTATATTGTACTTGATAGTTGGCTAACCCCTGCATATATAGCCATTGGTTTGCTTTTACTCACTTAATCTGCTGCAGAGAAAAAAATGCAGGGAAAGGGCATATGGTAAGTAAAAGCGCATATTGTAAATACTGAAAGTACACCATAGATATTACTTGAGGTTCATATAAGGTTTACATGTTGTTAAGTAGATGATTCAAAGGCTATGTTTCTGCAAATCTAGGCTTTCCTTCAGTACAAGAACGTGAGGGAAAATACAAATCCAGATTACAAGCTAGACTGCATATGAATCATTGCTACATGAAAACCAAAAGAGAGGGAAATAAACGAGACAAATATATGGTACTACGTTCAATAGGTTCAGCGATTTACTTCAGAATCCAAAAACATCGAGGTACGTGGATGAAATGTCAAGCTATGTTAGAAGTACACTGAACAAACAATTTAGTATCAATGCTCTCAAGTAAATAAATTGTACTCTCCATTCTTGGTTTCCTCTTATGAATCAAATGGCATGCAAAATAAGCATTCTACAGTCTTTAAACATGAGAACTGAATGGATATGGCAATACCACAGTTAAGTATGTAGTTAACTAATACCAGAAGGCAAGTTGTTTGTTCTTACATGCCCACTTCCTGGCAATTAGCATGTACTCCCTCGGTTCCAAAATAGATGACTCAACTTTGTACTAACTATAAAGTTAGTACAAAGTTGAGTCATCTATTTTGGAACGGAGGGAGTACATCATTACAACTCTAAACATGTCAAAAACATGGAAAAGACAAGTACTACAGGAAAACTTAACCTCTTCGGCTCACTGGTCTTTATTCTGCAGAACAAGCAAGAGCTTTATTTGTTATCCATTAAGAAAGAAAGGAAGAACGAAAGTATAAAAAGGTTATACAACACTAAAGCCTTATGCTCTCCAGGTGATCCATCTGCCGTAGCAACAATTACTCATGGATATTGTTTACACTGGCCTCTGTATAAGGTTAATTAATTTCATTTTGTGCAGTTAATTCACATTCATATTGTATGAGTTTACTATGTATGTGGAATTTCAGGCCACTTTTGCCTTGTCGGACCTTAGTCCATCTGTGAGAGGTTCCATGAGGACCTTCATTCACATTCATATTGATACTGGTTGTATGTACTACCAATTTCCAAAAATGGGAAATAAGATGTACGGTGAGATACAAGCACAATATGCAGAAATGTTCACGGAAATACTGAAGGAATTGAAGACAAAAAAAAGCAGCGTCAATTTAATACCCATACCTCCAACAGAATCATCTAATCAGCCATGGATACTGAATCTGGATACCTAGAATTGGAGCGCATGTATTCATCCTCCTCACGCGCCACCTCAACGGGCATGGGGCAGGGGCTCAAATCCTTTCACGGCCAGATCGTGCTCCCTCCCCTTGTGTCCCTGGTAACCAGGTCGCTCCAGCGGGCGCGTTCATTACACTATAGACAAAGAGGAAGGAATCGAGGAGGAGAGGAATACGCCCCTGCCGCCGTCACCACCTAGCCAGATGCCATGTAGGAGGAAGGACTGCCAGAACCAAGATGAGGAAGAGCAACCAAATCGGTCAACCATGGCTGTGTGAGACAATATTTGCCGAAGTATGGAGGAGGGTGAGGAAGGAACAATGGGATGGTAGAGATTAAATGGAACGCAGCGAGGAGTAGAGGAAGAGCAAGGAACGCCATGATACCGGGCCTGCAATTATTCGCTGAGGCGAACACGACGCATCCATTGCCATTAACGCTCCTCAATCCCCGGCATCCATTACAGTTAACGCTCCCTCAATCCCCAGCTAGTGGAATCCAAACAACACGCGACGGTTCGCTAGCTGCCCCGTGCGCCGCCCCTTGCCATCACCCTGAACCTGCATCACCCTGCCCACCAGCGAGGCCTCCGCAGAGCATGTGACCGATGCCCTTTTTTCCAATTCGAAAAAACATACGGTTGACTTGAGGCCTAGTAGGCCCAATTAACAGCGGACCGAGAATTTTGTTGCCAGAGCAGCAGCCCAGCCCATGTAGCATGAACTGTGCGGCAACAGAAGCCCAGACAAGAATGAAAGAAGATCCAGCGGTCAGAAACTCACACAAGTCCAAATCCGACGGTTGAAAATCTTGATGGCCAGAGAGGGCTGGAATAGTGCATGGTTGTAATGTCTCTAAATATTATATTCTGTTTTGGGCATTATTGGGCTTTAATATACACTTCCATATTATTTTTGGGACTAACCTATTAACCGGAGGCCCAGCCCAGAATTGTTGTGTTTTTTTTGCCTATTTCAGAGTTCCGCAGAAAAAGAATATCAAACGGAGTCCAAACGGAATGAAACCTTTGGGAACGTGATTTTTGGAACGTTCGTGATTCAGAGGACTTGGAGTGGATGTCAAGAAACAATCGAGGAGGCCACGAGGCAGGGGGAGCGCCAACCCTCCCCCCAAGGCGCGCCCTCCACCCTCGTGGGGCCCACATTGCTCCATCGACGTACTTCTTCCTTCTATATATACCTACGCACCCCTAAACTACCAGATACAGAGCCAAAAACCAAATTCCACCGCCGCAACCTTCTCTACCCGTGAGATCCCATCTTGGGGCCTTTTCCGGAGCTCCACCGGAGGGGACATCGATCACGGAGGGCTTCTACATCAACACCATAGCCTCTCCAATGATGTGTGAGTAGTTTACGTTAGACCTTCGGGTCCATAGTTATTAGCTAGATGACTTCTCTCTCTTTGGATCTCAATACAAAGTTCTCCACGATTCTCGTGGAGATCTATTCGATGTAATCTTCTTTTGCGGTGTGTTTGTTGAGACCGATGAATTGTGGGTTTATTATCAAGTTTATCTATGAACAATATTTGAATCTTCTTTGAATTCTTTTATGTATGATTGGTTATCTTTGCAAGTCTCTTCGAATTATCAGTTTGGTTTGGCCTACTAGATTGATCTTTCTTGCAATGGGAGAAGTGCTTAGCTTTGGGTTCAATTTTGTTGTGTCCTTTCCCTATGACAGTAGGGGCAGCAAGGCACGTATTGTATTGTTGCCATTGAGGATAAGAAGATGGGGTTTATATCATATTGCATGAGTTTATCCCTCTACATCATGTCATCTTACTTAAAGCGTTACTTTGTTCCTTTGAACTTAATACTCTAGATGCATGCTGGATAGCGGTCGATGTGTGAAGTAATAGTAGTAGATGAAGGCAGGAGTCGGTCTACTTGTCTCGAACATGATGCCTATATACATTATCATACCTAGATATTCTCATAACTATGCTCAATTCTGTCAATTGCTCAATAGTAATTTGTTTACCCACCGTAATACTTATGCTCTCGAGAGAAGCCACTAGTGAAACCTATGGCCCCCGGGTCTATTTTCCAACATATTAATCTCCCGTTAACAAGCTATTTCTGATGTCGTTTTTATTTCGCTTTATTTACTTTGCATCTTTATCATAAAAATATCAAAAATATTATCTGATCATATCTATCAGATCTCACTTCGTAAGTGACCGTGAAGGGATTGACAACTCCTTTATCGCGTTGGTTGCGAGGTTCTTATTTGTGTGTGTAGGTACGAGGTGACTCGCGCGTGGTCTCCTACTGGATTGATACCTTGGTTCTCAAAAACTGAGGGAAATACTTACGCTACTTTGCTGCATCACCCTTTCCTCTTCAAGGGAAAACCAACGGAGTGCTCAAGAGGTAGCACCTACCCACTGGCTAGGCCTGGCGTGGCAACAGTGTCCCGGCGTGACCAATGATGCCCACAAGTGGCGACCTGACGGAGCGCCACTATAGCCGACTCAACCCGACCATGCCCTGACGATCGACAAGACGGCACACAGTGCCCCCTAGGCGCATGGGGCCCGCGCCCGGAGAACCCGGCGAGCCCTGATACCCGGCAGGTCCCAGCATTGGGTTCCTGGACACGGACAACTCGGCCCTACAACCTTGTAATATTACCCTTGTACCCCTGGGGGGTTGACCTATAAAATCCCCCAGGAGCCCCCTTGCATGCGGCAGAACCCACTTCATTCACACAATCGATCACACACAAAGCAACAGCCGAGGAGAGGGAGCAGCCTAAGCCTTGGCCAGACCTCCCTCTCCCTCCATACAGCTCTAGGAGCAACTTTGTACTGTTACATATAAACCACATTCGGCAGGACTAGGGGTGTTATCTCTCCGGAGAGCCCCGAACATGGGTATGTCTTGCGTCCCGCGCTCGCTCATGCCGACTGACGGTGTCCTGGACTAGGGGGTAGTCAACACGTCATCTCCCGATCTGATAGATTGGGCCGAGGACCCCCGTGGCCGTATACTCATGGGCCAGTTCGGACAGCTGCCGCATACAAGGAATATTCCACGAGACTTGGCGATCAAGACAAGGACTTCTCCCCACCGGCGTATTTGGCTAGGACTCTTGTTATCCTAGGCCTCTGGTGCATTATATAAACTGAGGCCAGGCTAGTCGATAGATCATATACATACAATCATACCATAGGCTAGCTTCTAGGGTTTAGCCTCTCCAATCTCGTGGTAGATCTACTCTTGTACTACCCATATCATCAATATTAATCAAGCAGGACGTAGGTTTTTACCTCCATCAAGAGGGCCCGAACCTGGGTAAAACATCGTGTCCCCTGCCTCTTGTTACCATCCACCTTAGACGCACAGTTCGGGACCCCTACCCGAGATCCGCCGGTTTTGACACCGACATTGATGCTTTCATTGAGAGTTCCGCTGTGTGATCGACAAAAGGATCGATGGCTCGCCTGCAGATCAACTGCGACTTCGGCATCTTTGTCACCAGCTCGACTGATCACCTTGGTTCGACCAAGAATTGCGCCCCGTGTTCGGATCACCATGTTGGGACAAGGGCCTTCATCAAACATCAACTCCGATCTCTATCAAGATCACGAAGGAATCATCTATGGAGCTCGGGGGCTCAACGTCAACATTGCCCTCAAGCGACCGTCCTGTTTTTCCAAACAGAAAACTTGTATCCGCTGCCACCTCCTCCTAGAGCATCGCTTTGACGATCCCTTTGGTGGAATTATGCGGAATTGAGTCTTCAAAGACCATGCAAAATTTCGTCGAGTTCCGATGGAGGAATATCCGGCAATCTATAATATACCAGAGCCGTGTCAGATCTGGACGGGAATCTGGACGAGTTTAGGGCGTGATGTCCAGCTTCTAGCTCGGACGTCCTTTGAAAGATCCAACCGTTGATCGGCTGCGGAATTACTATATCTACCACCCCTCAAAATTTCAGCTTGATCCGACCATCCAAACTCCAGGATCCTTCCGATTAATGCATCACTTTTCGGATCTGTTTTCTGCGCGACAACGAATCCGACCCGAATTCATCTTTTTTATGAACGGGATTTCGGACATCCTTTTTGAAGGAAATTTTGTATGGGGTATTGTGTTTTGTTCCCAAACGCATCCCACTAATTTTGAAGTCTTTTTCAATATGATCTTCACCATCACGCTGGTGTCAAACCAGCCTGATAACGTTGCTCTACGGCTGCCGACCTGCGCTAGACATGCTGTCACTTTATTGAGCCGAGCTCAATTTCTTCGGATCATCATCTCGGCAAGCCAAACAAGAGTTTTCCATCACGAAGGATAAATCATCACCAACATCGCCGCCCCACGGATTACACGGAGTGGGCATACCGGCATCGCCGCACGGTCACTTCATCAAGCCAGCATCGACCACGTCATGACCTGCATCGACAGGGCCGCACTATTGCTTCTTCAAGCTGGTGTCCATCACGCCGACCTACTTCGACATCTCGGCTGGATCAGGGGCTTCGCCATCTCTTCATCAACCTATTTCGGACGCTTCGGCGTCACTAGCCGACCAGCTCCGTCACGTTAGCTGGGCCGAGGGCTTTGCCTCGGCGAGTCAACCTTTACCAGCATTGTCATGCCGTCGTTTTATCGCCCATCAGGCAATGGGTGTGCGGAGCGAGTCCCAATTTTGGGAATCATCTTCCTTCGGATTGCTACAACAAATAAACCAGGTGCTATTAATCCCAGTATTTTTTGCTTGTGTGGGTTCATTTTTTCCAAGGAATTATTACTCTGGTTTGTCCATGATATGTACACAGGTTTATCAAATGGTGACTGCATTAACGACGGTCGCGTGGTGGTTCGATTAGTTTCCGTACATAGTCCGGCGAACGCCGCATCCGGAGCTCGGACCGACCTGTGAATCCAGGCTTTACTACATCACGCCGACGCCCTGCATCGACATTGACTTTGGTGTCAGGCCATATTTCTACTATTCCTCACTTTGCATAAATTATTTATTATGCAACATTTTTTTAATTATCATTATTACTATTATCTCCGGTTTGCACTATTTTTTGTGCACAGGAAAATGATCCGGGGACTTTGGCGTCACTCTGCCGGTCTGCATTGACCGTGCTATGTCACCACTTCGGCGTGTCGAGCTCTCCGCTCCGCCACCTCGGGACCGGCTTGGGGGATGGAACCTTGCCCCGCATCAAGCTCGGACCGCGTCATCAATACCGAACACATCAACCAGCTAAGTCGCTTTCATGCTCAAAGCTTTAATTTCTAACTTGTGTTCGGTACGACCAAGAATTATACTTTTTTTGGAAAAAAGTTGCTTGTAAAAAATTTCCTTGTCCAAACTCTGTTTGTGACACACATATTCAAATACCCCGTTTACTTGGGGGCTTCCTTTATGAAGCTTTTCCTCTTGCATATGATTATACTTGTACGGCTTCATTCCTTGTTTGTGTATTACGCCACAATATGCACCATATTGACTTAAGCGATTTGCAAGCTGGGTTGCCTCGCTCCTATGTTTACCCCTATGTTCCCGATTGTTCGGCTAGGGAGTAAAGGGAGCACCTCTGCGATTGTCACGATCGGGTCACCCGAGCCGGACCTCAGACTGGGTGAAGCCGAAAGCTAGCGCTCTTATTGTTTTCAATGATGGTCGGCACACAACGGAACTCATGAGTACAAAAAATCTATTGCACAAGTTGATGGAGTCATGTACCTAGGGTAGGGTCACAGACCTGATCTAAGTACCCTGCCCAGGGACATCCTTAGAAGAGATCACCTTCCAGTCGACCTACGAGGGACTCACTCGACTGACTTGAAGGACTCGACCACGAAGACTCACTCGACCACCAGAAGGTCAAGAGGCACTCTGCACTGCAACGGTCTGTAATTAAGTAGACTTTATGATAGTAAAGACACTTTATGTGGGGCGTTACCAGTAACGCCCCGGACTTAACGCACCTTAAACCCTCTCCTACGTGGGCTGGCTGGGGTCCTGGCGCACTCTATATAAGCCACCCCCCCTCCACAGGTAGAAGGGTTCGGCACCTTGTAATCCATATACACATAATCCACTCGACCGCCTCCGGGCTCCGAGACGTAGGGCTTTTACTTCCTCCGAGAAGGGCCTGAACTCGTACATCTCTTGTGTTTACAACCTCTCCATAGCTAGGACCTTGCCTCTCCATACCTACCCCCCACTCTACTGTCAGACTTAGATCCACGACAGTTGGCACCCACCGTGGGGCTGGTGTTTTAGCGATTTTGTGGAGAAGTTGCGATTCTTCCGAGTACTTTCATCATGGTGGCTGCTGGAGTTTTGGTTGAGGGTCGAGAGATCCGTCTCGGTGCTCTCACCTTCGTCGCCGACGACTCCGCCTGGCTCCAGGAGGCTCCACTCGACGTCGATGCGCTCCCCGTCCGCGGTGCGACGCATTTTCGCGCATGTGTCCGCGGCGTTCTGCTGCGGCAACCATCGACCCCGTATCGGTCGACTCCCCCATCGGCCACCCTCCCGGTCTCCCGCCAGCGCAAGCGCTCGGGCCGGTCGAGGCTTCAGTGGTGGGTGAGGCACGCGGTGGCTCGCCAGACGGCCACCACCCAAGTTGCGGCAATCGAGCCCGACGAATCTCTTTACGGCCTGTTCGATCTGTCGACTGGCTCCGTAGAGACTGCATCCGAGTGCGATAGCAGTGATCCAGCGGCGGAAATCCTGATGGTCGACGGGCCCCGCAGTCCCCCTGGCTTCGCCCGTGATGGTGGGGCAGGCGACGGAGGCGACCCCGCACGAGACCACGAAGAGTACCAGCCCGAGCCACTCGACTCTCTGCAAAGAGAGGAACTTCGCCGCAGGAACGTGGATGCCCTGCATACTCCCATCGCAGGAGAAACCCCCGAGGCTCGCGCCTTGGAGGAGGCACGTTTGGCCAATTTGGCCGAACGCACTCGCCTGGAGAATCTTCAGCGAGCACTCGACGAGCGCGCGCGGCAACGAGTTCCCGACACCAGTCGACGTCAACTCTTCCCGCCGACTCAGGTATATCGAACCCCAATCCAGAATTTAGCAGCTGCGACCCGTATTGCAGAGTCCATCCAGCCCTCTCAGTCGGAAGCTGGCAGAGGCTTGATGCAGATCAGGGATCTGCTCCGGGCAGCAGGTGATCAGAATTCGGCCGTGTCGCAGTCGCGCAACAGAATTCACAGTCGATCCGTCGCTGCGAATACGGTTCAGTCGGCTCACAGCCCCAGATCGCCTCCGCGGCGTGAAGGGCGCGAGAATCGGCGAGACCAATATGGAGACCGACACGACCGAGATGATAGGCGTCGAGTGCCCAATTCCCCTCCGAGGGGTGGGTCTTACGCTCCTCGGCAGCAAGATGACAGACGTCAGCTCAGTGCGGGGCGAAGAGTTCCAGTCGACCCCAGAGAACCAGGCTTCGACGCGCGATCCATTATCGTGCAAGGCTTGGTCGACCGGAACAGAGCCCATCGAGGTGGACTCGACAGAGATGCGCCCACGAGCAGTCGAGTGCATGTTTCTGGTCCGGAATGTTTCAGCAGAGCTATCAGAGCCGCAGTGATCCCTCCCAATTTCAGGTTGGCAACAGGAGTCAGCAAGTTCACTGGTGAGTCTAAGCCTGAAACTTGGCTTGAGGACTACCGAGTGGCGGTTCAGATTGGTGGTGGGAATGACGAGGTGGCCATGAAACATCTGCCCCTCATGTTGGAAGGTTCTGCCAGAGCATGGTTGACTCAGTTACCTCCTAGCAGCATTTACACTTGGGAAGATCTGTCCCGAGTGTTCGTCAGAACGTTTGAAGGAACTTGCAAGCGACCGGCTGGATTGACGGAGCTGCAAGTCTGCGTGCAGAAGACCAATGAGACTCTCAGGGAGTATATTCAGAGATGGATCACTTTGCACCATACTGTGGAGAATGTGTCTGATCATCAGGCAGTCTGCGCCTTCAAGGATGGTGTCAAGAACAGAGAATTGAGTTTGAAATTTGGTCGAACCGGAGACATGACCTTGAGTCGGATGATGGAAATTGCTACCAAGTACGCCAACGGCGAAGAAGAAGACCGACTCCGAAGCGGCAAGCACAAGCCGAGTCAGTCGGAGAAGGGAAACACCAGTCGGAAACAGAAGCGGAAGGCTGAACCGGCAGCTCCTGGAGAGGCTCTGGCCGTGACTCAGGGAAAGTTTAAAGGGAAACCAAAAGGATCCTGGAACCCTAAGAAGGTAAAGGATAAAGAAGGGAACGACGTGATGGATATGCCGTGCCACATCCACACGAAGAAAGACGAAGAGGGGAATATCATTTACCCAAAGCATACCACTCGCCAATGTCGACTCCTGATCCAGCAGTTTCAAGGAAAATAGTCCAAAGACAAGGAAAAGGAGTCGGACAAGGCCGAAGACAAGGAAAGGAGGACAGTGAGGAAGGATATCCGCATGTCAACTCCACTCTGATGATCTTTGCAGATGTGGAAAGCAAGAGTCGATTGAAAGTCATTAACCGTGAGGTGAACATGGTTACCCCAGCAAAAGCAAATTATCTGAGATGGTCCCAAACACCCATCACATTCGACCAATCTGATCACCCGACTCATATTGCCACCCCTGGGAGGCAAGCTTTGGTGGTCGATCCAGTTGTCGAAGGCACTCGACTGACAAAAGTGCTGATGGACGGTGGTAGTGGGCTGAATTTGTTGTATGCAGACACACTGAAAGGAATGGGCATTCCGATGTCCCGACTGAGCACCAGTAACATGAGCTTTCATGGAGTTATACCAGGGAAGAAAGCCGAGTCACTCGGCCAAATAGCTCTGGACGTGGTGTTTGGTGATTCGAAACATTTTCGCAAAGAGAAGTTGACGTTTGAGGTCGTGGATTTTCAGAGTGCATATCATGCCATTTTGGGGAGACCAGCTTATGCACGGTTCATGGCTCGACCATGTTACGTGTACCTCAAATTGAAGATGCCCGGCCCCAAAGGAGTGATCACTGTCACCGGTGATCGGAAAAAGGCAGAAGAGTGCTTTCAGAAGGGCTCAAAGATTGCTGATTCCCAGGTGACAGCGGTCGAGTTTGAAGAATACAAGCAAAACGCAGATCCGAGTGATTTGCTGCGATCCAAGAAACCCGCCACAGAATCTGCATTTCAGTCGTCCGGTGAGACGAAGCCTGTTCACATTCACCCGACCGACCCCGATGCAGCTCCGACCCACATCTCCACAACACTCGACCCGAAATAGGAAGAAGCGCTCATCCAGTTCCTCCGTGAGAACTGGGACATTTTTGCATGGAAGCCCGCTGACATGCCAGGTGTTCCCAGGGGACTGGCTGAGCATCGCCTAAGAGTCGACTCATCAGCAAAACCAGTCAAAGAGCATCTTCGGCGGTCCGCCGTCCAGAAGAGAAAAGCCATTGGTGAGGAAGTGGCTCGACTGTTGGCGGCAGGATTTATCCGAGAGATATACCACTCCGAGTGGCTCGCTAATGTCGTCATGGTTCCTAAGAAGGACAAATCACTCCGAATGTGCATTGATTTCAAGCACATCAACCGGGCCTGCCCGAAAGATCATTTTCCTCTCCCTCGCATAGATCAAATTGTTGACTCGACCGCGGGATGCGAGAGATTGTCTTTTCTAGACGCCTACTCCGGGTACCACCAGATCCGTCTGTACGGACCCGACGAGGTAAAAACAGCTTTCATCACTCCATTCGGGTGCTTCTGCTATATCACCATGCCATTCGGCCTCAAGAATGCCGGAGCCACATTTATGCGAATGATTCAGAAGTGTCTACTCACTCAAATCAGTCGGAATGTGGAAGCGTATATGGATGATATCGTCGTCAAGTCACGAAAAGGTTCCGACCTGCTCGCTGACCTCGCCGAAACATTTGCCAACCTCAGAAGGTATGATATCAAGCTCAATCCATCAAAGTGCACATTCGGAGTTCCTGGTGGCAAGTTACTCGGTTTTCTCGTTTCCGAGCGAGGGATCGACGCTAATCCAGAGAAGATCGGCACTATTCTCCGAATGAAACGCCCTGTGCGAGTGCACGATGTCCAGAAGCTTACTGGATGCTTGGCCGCATTAAGTCGATTCATCTCACGACTCGGTGAAAAGGCATTGCCTCTTTACCGACTGATGAAGAAGGCAGACAAGTTCGAGTGGACTCCAGAAGCTGATGCAGCGTTTGCCGAGCTAAAAGCTCTGCTCTCCACCCAGCCGGTGCTTGCTGCTCCAATCAGCAAAGAGCCTCTGTTGCTTTATATCGCAGCCACAGGACAAGTCGTCAGTACTGTGCTTACGGTCGAGCGGGAAGAAGAAGGAAAAGCTTTCAAAGTTCAGCGCCCAGTGTATTATTTGTCTGAAGTCTTGACTCCATCCAAGCAAAGATATCCTCATTATCAGAAGCTTGTGTATGGAATATACATGACCACAAAGAAGGTTGCTCATTATTTCTCTGATCATTCCATCACAGTCGTCAGCGACGCTCCACTATCAGAGATTTTGCACAACAGAGATGCAACTGGTCGAGTGGCTAAATGGGCGATTGAACTTCTTCCCCTTGATATCAAGTTTGAGGCAAAGAAAGCCATTAAGTCCCAGGCAATAGCAGATTTCCTCGCCGAGTGGATTGAACAGCAGCAGCCGACTGAAGTTCACTCGGAGCATTGGACCATGTTTTTTGATGGCTCTAAGATGTTGAATGGTTCCGGTGCTGGGGTTGTCCTGGTTTCCCCCAGAGGAGATAAGCTCAGATATGTGCTCCAGATTCACTTTGATTCCTCCAACAATGAGGCAGAGTATGAGGCCCTCTTATACGGATTGCGCATGGCCATTTCACTCGGCGTCCGTCGCCTGATGGTCTATGGCGACTCAGATTTAGTGGTCAACCAAGTGATGAAGGAGTGGGACGTGAGAAGCCCAGCCATGACTGGATACTGCAGTGCAGTGAGGAAGCTGGAAAAGAAGTTCGAGGGGTTGGAGCTCCATCATATACCCCGACTGAAAAATCAAGCAGCTGATGATCTAGCAAAGATAGGTTCCAAGAGAGGAGCCATTCCGAGTGGTGTGTTTTTGGAGCATATACGCACTCCGTCAGTCAAAGAAGATCCTTTCACCGAAGAAGCTCCACAGCCCAAGAGTGCCACAGATCCGACTGAGGTTGAAGTCCCAGCAGTAGTCGACTTGGTCATGGAGGTCTTGGTGGTCATTCCCGACTGGACAGTTCCGTATATCGCGTATATCCTGAGAAAAGAGCTCCCGGAGGATGAGGAAGAGGCTCGACAGATCGTCCGTCGATCTAAAGCCTTTACCGTAATCAAAGGACAGCTATATAGAGAAAGCGCGACTGGAGTTGGTCAGAAGTGCATAACACCAGAAGAAGGTCGAATCATCCTCAATGATATCCACTCGGGAACCTGTGGTCATCATGCGTCCTCTCGGACCATCGTGGCCAAAGCATACCGAGCCGGATTTTACTGGCCAAAGGCGAATGAGATGGCAAAGGAAATAGTGGATAAGTGCGAGGGATGTCAGTTCTACTCGAATATGTCGCACAAGCCTGCATCAGCTCTGAAGACCATTCCACTCGTCTGGCCTTTCGCAGTATGGGGGTTGGACATGGTCGGTCCTTTGAGAACAGGGCGAAGTGGCTTCACGCATGTACTGGTGGCAGTCGACAAGTTCACCAAGTGGATTGAGGCTAAACCAATCAAGAACCTTGACGCCGGTGCTGCTGTTAGCTTCATCAGGGAACTGATATTCAGATATGGAGTCCCGCACAGCATCATTACGGATAATGGGTCGAACTTTGACTCGGAAGAATTCAGGGATTTCTGCAACTCTCAAGGCACACGAGTCGACTACGCTTCAGTCGCCCATCCGCAGTCGAATGGACAAGCAGAGCGAGCCAATGGTCTGATTCTCAAGGGATTGAAACCCCGACTGATGCGTGATCTCAAGCATGCAGCTGGAGCTTGGGTCGACGAACTTCCCTCGGTGCTTTGGGGACTGCGGACCACACCTAATCGGTCGACCGGAAGAACTCCATTCTTCTTGGTCTACGGAGCTGAAGCAGTCTTGCCGAGTGATCTTCTCCACAATGCTCCTCGAGTTGAGATCTACAACGAAGCAGAAGCTGAACAAGCGCGGCAGGACGCAGTCGACCTTTTAGAGGAAGAAAGGGAGATGGCTCTGATCCGATCGACCATCTACCAACAAGATTTGCGTCGTTTCCACGCCAGAAATGTGAGGGGTCGAGCCTTCCAGGAAGGAGATTTAGTTCTCCGAGTGGATCAGAAGAAACCACACAAGCTTGCTCCTTCTTGGGAAGGACCCTTCATCGTCACCAAAGTTCTCCACAACGGGGCGTACCGTCTTTACAACGTCGAACATAATATCGACGAGCCCCGAGCTTGGAACGCGGAACTACTCCGCCCATTTCACACTTAAGTTTATCACTCGGATGAGTTGCAATAAAGTACTCCTGTAGTTCATGGATTTCAAAATAATAGTGTCATAGTTCCTCCATAATTTTTGTCACTTTTTATTTTTGTCCAATAAAATTTTCCCCTCAATGGGTGACTTAGCCGCGAATCCGTTTCGCCTAAGTTTGTAAAAATCCTTACCGAGTGGTGATCCAGACTCCCACTCGGAGGCTTAGCTGCGAATCTGTTTCGCCTAAGATTAAATAAAATCCTACCGAGTGGTAAGCCAGACTTCCACTCGGGGGCTTAGCTGCAGTCCAAGTACTCGCCTAAGATTAAATAAAATCCTACTGAGTGGTAAGCCAGACTTCCACTCGGGGGCTTAGCTGCAGTCCAAGTACTCGCCTAAGATTAAATAAAATCCTACCGAGTGGTAAGCCAGACTTCCACTCGGAGGCTTAGCTGCAGTCCAAGTACTCGCCTAAGATTAAATAAAATCCTACCGAGTGGTAAGCCAGACTTCCACTCGGAGGCTTAGCTGCAGTCCAAGTACTCGCCTAAGATTAAATAAAATCCTACCGAGTGGTAAGCCAGACTTCCACTCGGGGGCTTAGCTGCAGTCCAAGTACTCGCCTAAGATTAAATAAAATCCTACCGAGTGGTAAGCCAGACTTCCACTCGGGGGCTTAGCTGCAGTCCAAGTACTCGCCTAAGATTAAATAAAATCCTACCGAGTGGTAAGCCAGACTTCCACTCGGGGGCTTAGCTGCAGTCCAAGTACTCGCCTAAGATATAGAAATCCTACCGAGTGAAGAGCAAACCTCTCACTCGGGGGCTTAGCTGCGGCCCAGTGCTCGCCTAAGATATAAAAATCCTACCGAGTGAAGAGCAAACCTCTCACTCTGGGGCTTAGCTGCAGCCCAGTGCTCGCCTAAGTTATCAAAATCCTACCGAGTGAAGAGCAAACCTCTCACTCGGGGGCTTAGCTGCAGCCCAGTGCTCGCCTAAGTTATCAAAATCCTACCGAGTGAAGAGCAAACCTCTCACTCGGGGGCTTAGCTGCAGCCCAGTGCTCGCCTAAGATATAAAAATCCTACCGAGTGAAGAGCAAACCTCTCACTCGGGGGGCTTAGCTGCAGCCCAGTGCTCGCCTAAGATATAAAAGTCCTACAGAGTGAAGAGCAAACCTCTCACTCGGGGGCTTAGCTGCAGCCCAGTGCTCGCCTAAGTTATCAAAATCCTACCGAGTGAAGAGCAAACCTCTCACTCGGGGGCTTAGCTGCAGCCCAGTGCTCGCCTAAGATATAGAAATCCTACCGAGTGAAGAGCAAACCTCTCACTCGGGAGGCTTAGCTGCAGCCCAGCGCTCGCCTAAGTGGATTAAGGAATAAGTCGACTGCAGTGAGCGTCTTGCTTTGAACCTGCAAAAGACATTTCGAGCCGAAAGCAATCATATTCAAACACCAAATTCGAGTTCAGATCGATACCTAAAGGAACCGAAAGTGCTCAGGCACTAAGCCTGTTAAGGTTTATCGGTTACAACTCCACTCGGCATACCGAGGCAAATTTAAAGCATCGAGCTTAGAAGAAGTTTTTTACCCCTCCTGTGGAGGGCTGGAAGGTGCAACAAACTCATCAAGATCAATTCCATCTGCGATCCGAGTGGCAGCAGCAAGGAAAGTTTCCATAAAGGACCTGAAGTCGTGTTTCTTGGTGTTGGCCACCCGGAGGGCAGCCAGCTTGTCTTCTCGCGCATCTTTGTAGTGGACTCGGGCCAGACACAGAGCAACATCTGCACCACACCGAGCCGAGGACTTTTTCCACTCCTGCACTCGACCAGGGACAGCGTTCAAACGAGCCATCAACGACTCGAGGTCGTTCTGGAGTGTCTCCCCGGGCCAGAGCGTTGAGTCGATGTGAGATGTGGCGACCTTCAGCCTTGCAAGATAGTCCACGGCAGCTGCAACACGGGACTCCAGTCGGAAAACATTCATGGCAACTTCGTCGTTCACCGGAGAATTGACGGGGTCAAGGTTTGGTTCCAGCCGGCTAGTCTCTTCTTCAAAGTTTTGACAAAATTCTGCAAGGACGATCACCGAGTCAAAGCAATGGTCGAATGAAAAAAAAAACCATAGTTGAAAATGATTGTTGAAGGTTTACCTTCAAGCATAAGAAACAGCTTCTTGGCAAGACCACTCAGGAAGGCCTCCAGATCATTTTTCTTCTCAAGAGCAGCTTTCAGATTGGTATTTTCTTGTTCAAGCTTGGTAACTGAAGCTAACTTCTCGTCGGCAAGCTTGATCCTCTCAGCTAGTTCAAGGTCTTTTTTCCTTTGGGCCTCCCTCACCTTACCTGCAAGTTACAGCAAGATCAGATTTTGAAACAAATGAAGGGAAAAAGCAGTCGTCGAGGTCTCACCAAACATACCTTCGGTCTCCTCCTTTGCCTTCGTCAGATTCTCCTGAACCAGCTTCAAATTCAGCTCGAGCTGAATGTGCTTGTTTTCCAGTTTAGTGTAGCGAGCCGCAAGGTCACAGGAGTTCTGCGAAGAACCAATCGACTAAATGTCAAAGATAATTCACTTCCGAGTGGAAAAGGAAATATCACGCGTTTCTAAGACTACAGCCGAATCCAAGCATTCGACGGGTGCACTCAGCGTGCCCCCACTAATCCTATTGAAGACAGAGTCGACCAGTCGACCGGTTTGCGAAATCCAGTCGCCATAGTCGAATGATGGAAAGACTGAAATTATAAAGCCTAAGGCCGACTGCCAGCAGTCGACCTTAGCCTTGGGGACTACACCCAGTGGGTGCACTCAGCGTGCCCCCACCGGTTTGCAAAATCCATTCGCCATAGTCGAATGACGGAAAGACTGAAATTATAAAGCCTAAGGCCGACTGCCAGCAGTCGACCTTAGCCTTGGGGACTACACCCAGTGGGTGCACTCAGCGTGCCCCCACCAGTTTGCAAAATCCATTCGCCATAGTCGAATGACGGAAAGACTGAAATTATAAAGCCTAAGGCCGACTGCCAGCAGTCGACCTTAGCCTTGGGGACTACACCCAGCGGGTGCACTCAGCGTGCCCCCGCTAACACGGAGTTTAAATCGACACACCCAGTGGGTGACTACTATAAATTCTGGAAAGAAAAGTTTTTTGATAGCATATCCTAACAGAACAAGTGGTGGTCGACTGACCTGAACATTCCTTTGAAGGGCGGAACTGGCGTCGTAAGCTGCCTGGCTCGCATCCCGGATGGTCTTCAACCGCTCCATCATGATCCCTGCCTGGCGTATCGCCTCCTTCGCGGCGCCAGCTTGGTCCTCTGGGACGTGGTGCGTCGTGAAGAGGGAGGGCTGCGGAGCACTCGTCAGCGGATCTGCGAAGGACACAGTGTGTCGAGTGGTGTTCTCCTCCTCCGCGACCAGAGTCTCAGGCACCGTCACATCCTGGGGCACCCTGCTGGCAGACGCTTTCCTTCTCATTCTGTGCTTTAGTGGTTCCTCGTCTTCATCATCATCAGGGAGAGTGATAACAACATTGGATGGAGCTACAGAAAAGAATCAGAATTAGAGATCATGAGTCAGTCGACTAGAAACGGGGTGAAGAGTATAGTACCAGGTTTTGAGGTTGCTGCGTCCTCCATCTCATGATCGTCAGCCCGGGCTGAGGTCTCAGAAGTAGCAGCACTGCAACTCCAAAGAATCAGTCGACTAACTCCAGCGCCAACCAGAGATAAAGTTCACACAAAACAAGAAGACTTAAGCAACATGATTACCCTGATATGGTGGGGATGGACACCTTCATCTTCAGCAGGTGCTTGGTCGGCTTTGACGGGGCCGCCCTGGGCTGCTTCGACGCCTTTTCAGTCGGCGCCGGAGAGGTGGTCCGAGGGCGCTTGGTCGACTGTGTGACAGTCGCAACCCCCTTGCCACGTTCAGTCGCGGGGTCATGGACAAGCTTCGACCGCCTTTCCGAGCGCGGTGGTGCAACCTCCTCCTCCTCCTCTTCCTCGTCCTCATCAACATCATCATCATCGTCATCAGTGTCATCATCATCATCATCATCCTCAGCGGCGTCCGAGTCCCACTCCTCCTCCTGGCTCTCGCCTCCGCTCGCTTCTCCCTCCTCAGTCGGAGCCTGTGCTCCGTTGGGCATCGAGTACAGCTCAGTGAGGGCCTGATAGACATCAAGACAAAGATCAGTCGATCGATCGGCATAGAAAACAGAAATAAATGTGACGAGAATACAATGGGAAGTGGAGCAGACATACCTTGTTTGGATCACTATGGCAGTCGAGTGGAGGAATCCTTCTGGCTCCGCGAGGGTTATCCTTGTTCCCAGTAACAGCGGCCATCCACCTTTCCAGAGTGGCATCGTCGACTGTTTCTGGATTGACCCGAGTCACATCCTCAGTCCCGCAGTACAACCACATGCAATGGCTCTGGAACTGAAGAGGCTGGATACGACGCCTAAGAAAAACCTCCAGGAGATCCATACCCGTCACTCCATCCCAAACCAACTGAACTACACGCTCCATCAGCATCTTCACGTCAGCTTTCTCCTCCGGAATCACCTTCAGAGAGGAGGGCTTGTCCACTCGGCCCATGGTGAACTGAGGGAGTCCACTCGACTGCCCCGGCGTCGACTGATCCTGGCAGTAGAACCAGGTCGACTGCCAGCCTCTGACTGACTCGGGAAATGTCATGGCTGGGAAGGTGCTCTTGTTCCTCACCTGGATCCCCAGACCCCCACACATTTGGACAACTCGGGTTTTTTCGTCGCCTGGGCTCGCCTTCTTCACGGTCTGAGAGCGACACGTGAATATGTGCTTGAACAAGCCCCAATGCGGTCGACAACCCAGGAAAACTCTCACACATGGACACAAACGCGGCAAGATAGGCGATAGAATTCGGGGTGAAGTGGTGGAGTTGCGCTCCAAAGAAGTTCAAGAAACCACGGAAGAAAATGCTCGGCGGCAAAGAGAATCCGCGGTCGACATGGGTAGCCAGAAGCACGCACTCACCCTCTTTCGGCTGGGGCTGCCACTCTTTCCCCGGAAGCCTCGCAGCTCCATGAGGGATCAGGCCCTCGTTGGCCATGTCGAGGAGATCCTTCTCCGTGATGGTCGACTGGATCCAATCTCCCTGGACCCAGCCTTTCAGCAGGCGAGATCTAGACGAAGACCCGCCGCGGCTGGTGGATCTCCCCTTCGCCTTCTCCGTCGCCGACGCCTTCTTCGCGCGTTCCAGCGCCGCCGTCTTCTCCTTGACCATGGCTACCGGCGAGGTGCGTGAAGAGAAGTTGTGCGGAGGCGAGAGCGAGCGCGTTGGGCGGAGACGAAGGGAGCAGAGAGAGAATGCTGAGGCACTGTTCAAGAAACCCTCGCCGGGCGCATTTATAAGATCCCTTCCGAGTGGATGAC
The DNA here is from genome assembly GCF_018294505.1 of Triticum aestivum. Taxonomy (NCBI): domain Eukaryota; kingdom Viridiplantae; phylum Streptophyta; class Magnoliopsida; order Poales; family Poaceae; genus Triticum; species Triticum aestivum. The sequence continues at coordinate 128,744,209 of NC_057812.1, read as the reverse complement.
AGGTGGGCCCGGTCGATCTAATCATATCCTGAAATAGTTGCGCGAGTGTGATACGTGGCGAAAAAAGCGGCGCGGGGATCGAGGCGTCTATGCCCCATCCCATCCGAGCGCCGCGGACCGCTCCGCTTCGCACGCTCCCCCAAATTCCGTATCCCGTGGAATCCGCGAACGGCAGATCAGTCTGCCAGACGCGGGATTTCCTGCGATCCGTCGCTCAGAAATCAGCGAAGTCCAAAAGATCACTCGACGAAGAAAAAGAATTGATCGAGTCGACTGAAGAAAAGTTGCTCACTATCAACAAAGAGATTTTTTGGTTCAAAGCAACGCACGACTAGCATGCGAAGGCTAATCGGAAACAACATCAACTCCTTCATCACTCAAGCCTCAATCAATTCGGGGGCTAATGATGGAGTCATGTACCTAGGGTAGGGTCACAGACCTGATCTAAGTACCCTGCCCAGGGACATCCTTAGAAGAGATCACCTTCTAGTCGACCTACGAGGGACTCACTCGACTGACTTGAAGGACTCGACCACGAAGACTCACTCGACCACCAGAAGGTCAAGAGGCACTCTGCACTGCAACGGTCTGTAATTAAGTAGACTTTATGATAGTAAAGACACTTTATGTGGGGCGTTACCAGTAACGCCCCGGACTTAACGCACCTTAAACCCTCTCCTACGTGGGCTGGCTGGGGTCCTGGCGCACTCTATATAAGCCACCCCCCTCCACAGGTAGAAGGGTTCGGCACCTTGTAATCCATATACACATAATCCACTCGACCGCCTCCGGGCTTCGAGACGTAGGGCTTTTACTTCCTCCGAGAAGGGCCTGAACTCGTACATCTCTTGTGTTTACAACCTCTCCATAGCTAGGACCTTGCCTCTCCATACCTACCCCCCACTCTACTGTCAGACTTAGATCCACGACACAAGTCTCATAATAACAATGAGCGCCGAAGAAAGGTATCGGTGGGGGTACTATTTTCTTCGAAGATGCTTCTTACACTTTGCGGTAATATAGCATAAGTTCCCTGAGCGCGCTTTGTCTGTTACAGCCTTATGGCCTGATTTCCTGGTTATTGGAAACACCGTCGATATTCTCGACAGATGGAGTACATAAACACTTTTCGGTCCTTGACCGAAGAGGGAGAAGCCGACGGTCGGTTAAGACGCGTTTAAAGTTCGGTTGAACATAGATATGATATAAGTACTTCGGTACATGGAATCATTCTTTTACTCAAGTCACTTGGGGGCTCTTAAGTTTATTTGAGCCGTTTTATAATAAGTGTTCTTCTTCTTAGTCGTTGCAAAGTTTTATTATTATTATTTATCACTCCTTTTTTCGACGCGAGTGTGCCGTCACTAGCCGGGGAGCCTAATTTCTCTCTCAAAGCCGCTAGAGTTTAGTTTGCTAAACTGGCCTAATGAGAAGTACTTCGCCCTTGGGATAGGAGGTTGAAGCCGTAGGCTGACCCGCTCGAAGTCTTGAGATAGGATGTATCATGTTAAAGCACGACAGAAGCACTTCTTTTTTCTAAGACCAATTTTCGGATTGGCACCGAACACTTGATCTTGTTCGGACGTCATGTTTTTACTGATGTTTCTTGGTTTTCCAAGCCTTTTGGCACTTTTAAACTATTTGTGCTTTTCCAGCATTAGTCTCGCAGTGCAACGCCGGACACCTTTAGGGATTCGGCAAAAACATTCTCAGATATTGCTATATATGCATCGGTTTCGAATTGTGTCTTCGATCAATAGTTGGGTTGCCCGGCTCCTGCACTTGCTTCCTACGTTCCGTGTTGTTCGGCTAGGCGTGCAAAGGGAGAACCACTGCGATTGTGCTTCCAGCTCACATGGTTAAGCACCTCAGTGGAGAAAGCCGAAAACTGGCTGTCACAATAAGCGTAAACTGGTCAACGATCCAATGACTATGTTAAATGACGGGCCGTTCATAACATTGGGCGAAGTGTTTACGGCTTGACCCCGACTCTCGCCGAACACTACCGGGGGCTATTAACTGGTCTCCCAAGCTAAATCCTCGATATTTTGCTCTTACATTAGAGCTGAGGTTTAATGATCATGCTTAGCATGATAACCCAAAGAAAGGAACCGATAGCGGGACTATTTTCTTTGGAAGACATTTCTTCTGTTAAACAGTAATATAACTCTCTGCATACCTTTGTTTATAAAACCGTATGGCCAGATTGCCTTGTTTGTTGTAAATCTTTGCCCTCATAAAGGCTTTATAAAGTAGAACAAACACTCCTCGGCTACTGGCCGAGGAGGTGGAAGCCGATGGTCGGTCAACAAAGTTTTATACAATACGGATCCGAGTATTAATGACGTAAAGTACTTGGATACATAGAGTCATTACACATAATTTGTGATTTTACTATGGATATTGATCCTTAATTCGGCCACCCGTGCCCGCATTAAGGCTCGGGGGCTACTGGGCTTCGGGCTTATTATTTACAAATATTAAAGGGGCACATTGATCCCCTGATCTGGTGTTACCACCCGACCAGTGTCTCAGGGGCTACTGCATTGCTTGTCCAATGCAGAAAATTTTTTGTGCAATATAGTTTCCGAGGAGATTTTGATCCTCAGGTTGGTCGGCCGGACCCAACCTGAGTCTCGAGGACTAAGCACGCCGCTTTTAGTGTCCCGAAGTATTCTGCCGAGTTTGGACTTGATCCTCAGGCTGATTTTGCAAATCAACCTGAGTCTCAGCGGCTACTAGGATCAGCGGTCTTATGTCATCCTTCAGGTGCATCTCGGGTTTTAGACCGATACACACCTTGAGGGCTACTGGCTATATATCTCGGCAGAGAATAAATTGCACCAATAAAAAATATTCACAAAAATTGGCCCACATTCGGGGTGGTGCACCACCTCAGAAGCAATCCGGCATAAAGCTCGGGCGCTAGTGGCTGGCTCCTTAGAGGGCATTCCCGGCATTAAGCTCGGCTAAACTCCTTCAACTTTTTTGAACCAAGGTGATATGACACCTCAGATATAGTCCGGCGTTGGAGCTGGGACACTGTCCGGCATTGGAGCTCGGATACAGTCCGACGTTGGAGCTTGGACATAGTCCGGCGTTGGAGCTCGGATACTTTTCGGCGTTGGAACTCGGAAGCAGTCCGGTATTGGTGCTCGGCCGCAAAAGATACCTCGAATGCAGTCCGACGTTAGAGCTCGGACGCAAGAGGACACTGCCTCCCGGGAACAACTTCAAACCCGAGGTGTGGCATAAAAATAACAAGGCATTGATAAAGGCCGGAAACTTAAAGGGGCTCCTCGGATACCCGACGTGTAAACTCGCCGAATGCATTTCGGTGATCCTCAAGATCAAAGATGAGAAGATTTGTTGAACCAGTTTTCAAGACCGACGACCGAAGATGAAGAACAGTTCGGAAGAATCGAGGAGCGTCCCTAACTTGAAGACCGGTTCAGGGGGGCTACTGACGGTGTCCTGGACTAGGGGGTACTCAACACGTCATCCCCCGATCTGATAGATTGGGCCGAGGACCCCCGTGGCCGTATACTCATGGGCCAGTTAGGACAGCTGCCGCATACAAGGAATATTCCACGAGACTTGGCGATCAAGACAAGGACTTCTCCCCACCGGCATATTCGGCTAGGACTCTTGTTATCCTAGGCCTCTGGTGCATTATATAAACCGAGGCCAGGCTAGTCGATAGATCATATACATACAATCATACCATAGGCTAGCTTCTAGGGTTTAGCCTCTCCGATCTCGTGGTAGATCTACTCTTGTACTACCCATATCATCAATATTAATCAAGCAGGACGTAGGGTTTTACCTCCATCAAGAGGGCCCGAACCTGGGTAAAACATCGTGTCCCCTGCCTCCTGTTACCATCCACCTTAGACGCACAGTTCGGGACCCCCTACCCGAGATCCGCCGGTTTTGACACTGACACCGACCTCGCCTCTGGAGCCCACCAGTGCCCTCGAGCCTCCTCCTCTCTTTAGCCATCCCATGGCATCTGCCGTGCGCCCACCATGACAGAAGCCCTGTCGCAATTTTCCCTAAACCCTTTTTTCTTTTGAAACAAGACCCATGCTGCAGAAGCGCACCACGGTCACCATCGCAACATCACACGTGTTTCAAACACATAGCCCCCATTGTAGACCATTGCAACATCACAAATGTTTCAGAAACATAACCACCGTTGCAAACCTCAAAAATATAGCCACTGTTGCAGACCATTACAATACCATGCATGTTTCAGAAACATAGCCCCTGTCATGGCCATCGCCATCCGGCGGTCCATTGACGAACGCTTCACCTCGAGTGATTGCCCAACCGCAACCCAGCGTGGTAGCGGGCCCCCCATTCTCCTCCCTTAAATCATATGTGGAACCCTCGCCTTGATCAAAGTGGTGTCGGCCGCCGGCTTGCAGTAGCGTGATGCCACACTCCGGCCCGAGAAGTGTGGTTGCACATAGAGGAGCGAGCCAAGGAGGTAGCGAAGGAGGCGCCCTGGAAGATTGCGGATGCGCACGGAGGAGAGAGGCCGAGGAGGTGAGGCGGAGATATCTAGAGAGAGATTGGGACCGAAAGCAGAGTTGTCGTGAGCGACCCTTATTTTTAGTGGGATAAGGTGGCTGTGTGGGTGGGGTCCACGTGGGCGGTGGACATGTGGCAACCAAAGGACATGGTCGACGCTAGCGTTTCTTTTAGCGGGCTAATTTCAATCATTTCCCTAAAAAAATATTGGTTATTAAGTTAGAGCTTTGAAGATGGTACGAGGACTTTCCAAGCCTTGTTTTAGATGTTTACCTCAATAGACGAAAATTCATTTGTCCACCAATGTACGTTGAACGTTAAATATCTAAAACCAGGCTTTGAAGATGCTAAGGCCTCCTCACAGGACCAGCGTACTAGAATAACAACAGTCGTTAATAAAGAGAAGCATAGATTAAAAGTATCCAACTTGTAGACACATGAAGCGGGTGACGATTAGCAGGCTGGATTGCGACGGCGCCGGTGGGCGGTGATGGAGAGAGAGAGAGAGAGAGAGAGAGAGAGAGAGAGAAAGAGAGAGAGAGAGAGAGAGAGAGAGAGAGAGAGAGAGAGATTGTGGCCGGCGATTTGAAAACTTGAGTTCCAGCCAGATAGGGCGACGACAGGGAGGGCGACCAAGCCAGGATCAGGCGCGGCACGGTCCAGCCCCGACCATGGTAGGCTAGGCGTGGTGTGATGCGGTGCGGTGCAGGCCAGACCAGGCGCGAGTCGGCCTGAACAAGCTTTCTCACAAAAAAATCAGACTAAATCAACACCAAAAGAAAAACCGCCCACATGACATGCCTAGTCAGAACTTGTTTGGAGAAAATTTGAGGGCAAATGCGGAAGAAATCTTTAAACCGTGGGTAAAAATGTGACCGTTTCTCATTTTAGGGGTAATTTCTATCACTACTGTCAATTTTAGAGGTAAAAATGTAATTAACTCTTATTGAAACGATAAGAAATGATGTTATCTTTAGAAGCTAAAGTAATTAACAAACAATGTGAATTACCCGCAAAAAAAATACAGTGTGAAGTCCTAGTCTACTTCGATCCTGGAAAGAAGAAAGGAGCCTAAGGATCTCCGCGATCAAACGGCTCTATCATGCCGTTTGCAGGCCCGACAAACTCCCCGGTACTGATTCCACGAAGCTAGTACACGAAAGAGCTAGCTTAAAGCACACCGACAAGCAAGAAGATCAACCACCCATTTCCCCTGTTAACAAGTTATTATGCAGACGCAAACTCACAATCAAATAAGCGGTTGACACATGCACAAGCGGTAAGTATCACGCAAATAATCCACCCGCGGTTCTAGCTAAGCTAGCGTATTTGCCGCATTTGGATGCAAAGAGCCGGCAAGCGGTCGACAGCGCGGGCGTGCCCCCACGAACAAAAAGCCATGCACATAGTAATTGCATACATGTTTCTTAGAAAAAGAGAAAACTGCATACATAATCGCTCACGTCCGCAGCTGCGCCGTGGTGCCAAACTTGCTTGGCTCTTCACGTCTCGTCGGCGGGATAGAGATGGCGGTGGAACGGGCGAGTTCCCCCAATCCTGCGCGAGTACCGTGCAGAGTTCGTTTCTGCATTTAGAAAACCTGCGTGCATCAGGGCACACTAAGCTGGGTTGGAGAAAAGGGTGCGTATCTGATCTCCAAAGAAAAAGCTTTGTCTTTTTAGGTGGTGATGAAAGAAGAAAGTTGTGATGTACTATGATTTTGTATAATGACAGATACATGTTGTCCGGATTTCATTGAGCAACGGTCGCTCATACCTAAATTGCAGTAATATGGGCCAGTTTGGTCGTTCAGCTATACACATAATCTAGTTAGTTAGTAGATGTTATTGTCACATGAAAAATACGATTTCATCTCTTTTTTTGCAATGCATTCTTTTATTTATTGCCGGAGAGGTAAGATGATTTTAGCATAGAAGATGTACGTGCTAGCATCTTCAACAGTACAAACCACATCATCGGTACTCAAGGAGAGAATAATAGGGAAAGTGTGTGAATAGTTGTTTTTTGAGGGGAGGGGGTGTACAAGTTGTTAATGCCAAGAATATAGAAATATAAAAAACTACTTTTTAAAACAAGAAGGATAACTCTCGGTCTCTGCATCTTACTATACACACAACCATTTAATTATGAGATTAATTGTTAGAGTCTGAGTCTCAACCTCTAGTACATACTAACAAAATGAGAAATAAACAAGCCACAACGGTCAGAAATACAACTAATAGCTACACTCCCTAAAAAAGTGACTAATGGCTACACTACACACATAGCCTACTGCTGAACCGTGATTCAAACCGGTTTTATGTAGCACATGCAATCATCTCCCAATGGTTGCACCCAAATCATCCGAACTTTTGCATGTTATAGGAAGAATCACGTATGGATCCATATTGTAGCTCAGAGGATAACCTTTACAAAATTATGTGTTTTTACTCTGTTAAAAATACAACCATTCCAATAGTTTCAAGATCCCAAAGCAAAGCATAAACTCACAAACGGATGCGTGCTTTCGTTTTAGACTCCATCCCATCCAACCAGTTCCGAAACATATTTGCTACACCAGCAGGTGGAGGTAGCTTAAAAGCCACATGAATCATACGTAAAAGTAAAGCAGCCAGGCAAAAAACAAATGGTGAACTATTTCCTCTTGATCATAGAAACAACATTGTTCACTACCTTGCCATCCGCTTTGCTAGATTGTCCTTAGTAAGAATTACACCCTATTCACAAAGCACATGAAAATCTTGATCTTTAGAGGTACTTTGGTTTTCCAGATGTGCTTTGAACGAAAAATGGTCCAACATTAATAAAATCCACATGCATAGGGGTTTCACATAGAATAGTCCAGGCAATGTCAACCTCCAATGGGATGTGTATGGCTCATTAGTAAAAGTAATCTCCATCAACCTACGTACTAGATGCAGTCAAGCGGTCCATTTATCCCCAATCAGATCTCTCAATATTCAAAGGAACTGACCCCAATATTGTGGCCACAAAGTCTTCCTTGTGTTGTACTCCCTCTGGTCCTTTTTAATTCGCATATAAGATTTGTCTCAAGTCAAACCTCGTAAACTTTGACCAAGTTTATAGAAAATAATACGAATATTCAGAATGTGAAATCAACACCATTAAATGCGTCATGACTTTAGTTTTCATATTGTTTAAATTTAGCATTGTAGATCTGAATATTTTTTCATATAAATATGGTCAAACTTTGTAAAGTTTGACTTCAAACAATTCTTATATGCAGAGTAAAAAGGACCGGAGGAAGTACATTATATATTGTACAGAAAGGGATATTGTAAGGCTAGAGGCGTATTCTTCAGCCAGGTATCCTCCTAGAATTGTGTGGTTTGATCATTCCCAAAGGGTTTATCTGTCATTTACGATGAAACCATTGAGGACTTGAAACCAAGATAATATTTACCTTGCCTTGGTGCGGTTCTGCAAAAGGGGCGATAAGGGTGACTTATCTGTCGTCTTTTCCACTATCAATCCCAAAAAAAAACCAACTCCGCGTTATGTAAAGTTGCCAGAGTACAATTAAGCTCTGGATTTGAAATCAATGCTTATATACCTGATATTGGCCATAATTTACAAGAACATTATGTACTACTAGTAAGAGGAGGAAGGGTTAAGGATTTACCCGGTGTGAGATATCACTTTATTCGAGGAACCCTAGATGTTGTCTCGGTAAAGAATCGAAGACTGGATGGTGTGAAGCAAGTCGCAACTCATAATTCAAAGAAAACTTGCCCATTTTTCTCTAAAGAAAGGGATAGCTTACCCATGTGCACATATGGACTTTGAATAACCTAACATTATCCACTTGACCTGCCGCTTTGCATGGTAGCTGAAGAAAGCCGTACGCGGTAAAGTAGTATAGCTGAAGAAATCCTTCTCTCGCCATTGGTGGGCAAGACTGAACATGGAATCCATTGGCCGTACGAACTGGTAGCGTCTCGTCGTTGTAACTTGCCGGTATATAGATGGAGGGCAACGTACGCACCCAACGTGTAAGTCAAAATGCATGACCAAATTGGGCCGGCTCTCTCTTGAACAAGGCGCCGGTTTAGAGTGCTCTTACGTATGAACTCTAGCAAAGCAACGTTATCATGATTAACTAAGCCTAGGGTTGCGATTGGAGGCTGGGAATATTGCACTTTTTTCATCCTCCAAACCGGTCCAGGTCCGACCACCTGTCGACAGATTGTAGCAAAGGATAGCATAATGCAGCATGTCTTACTAATATATAAAACCAAAAGTGAGAAGGCAGGATGCAGGAACGCCATTGCTTGATCAGTGATCACCATGAAAGATGGTATGAAATAATGTCTTCTCCTCCAAACCACTTGCATATATGCTTTCTTTTCACCATCGTGCTACTTTTGGAGGCAAGGGGTTTGATGCGCCTTCATATGGCCGCGTCGTGCAATTTCATCATTGGTACGCAGATTGTTCGGTCTATGAGATGCCATGAAGAATATGTAAGAAAGGGACCAAGGGGGAGAGGGAAAAGGGAGCTACGATAGCCCGTGCTTTTTGAGTGAGGGGTCAATATCATTAAGGGAGAGATGCGAAAGTGAGCACATGGTTCGATCGAGTTAGACATGATTAGAAGTTTCATAAAAAAGGATATATAGATAGATGCGACTAAAAGAAAAAGGATCAACGTGAGAGGAGATAACATTGTGCGGTCGAGCAGGGGCGAAACGGGGCCGCGGCGGAATAGGAACACGAGAGAGAAAGGTGGACTGATTGGGTAGCGGTCTAGTCTCTGCATTTTGACACGGTGAGCCTTTCGGTGTCACTAGGAGAGTGTTATCTTTTTATCGCTAGCAACTAAACCTTATACCGGGTTGAACCCCATTTATGCACTTGTCTGTGTGCTTTTTCGATGCAGATGTCGGGAACTGAACTCTTTCGAGGTTGTATAACCATCTAAAAAAATCATTCTCTCTTCTCCTTATTCAATGAAAATGGCAAATCTTTTGCCTCGTTTCAAAAAAAAAATCTAAAAAAATCATAGTTGTATAATCTAAATAAATGGCAAAGAATCATTTCAAAATAATGCTTCAAGGAGCAACGTGGACCGGCTATAAGCCGTCTGAGAAATTATTTTTGGCAAGTCAATTTTCCGGGTCATTAGATTAAAATTCAAAATAACGGCCGTCTTTCTTTCTTCTTCCTTCAGTTTTCTTCCTCATCCGACTTACCCAAAGTGTAAATTCAGTCAACTTACATAGTGCTATTATGACACATATATATTAGAGTCTGGATTCCGAAATGCTAGTGACCTACCAATAATGCCTGAAAATCCCTGCCTTTTGTTTATCCATTTAACAAGAGTTTTCACGGCATATCCGGCTGCCTTTGAACAGATGCTTCGCAGGAGCACCACCTTTGCGGTAAAGCGGATCCGGCAACAGAGACGTCTGTGACTGGCCAGTGGCCACTGCACACCAACGGAGGCACACAGGCGCAATGCAACGCAGACCCGAACGATTGGACAGCAAACGAAAGAAGACTGCCGCAAACACCTAGCCTAGCCTGCCTAGCCTTTAATCCCGCAGCTGTCTACTCCGCACGTCCACTGCGCCCTTCCAATTCCGTCGCTGTTGCGCAACTTGCAGATTCTCCAACCCGGCAAAGCAAAGCAATCGATCCAAAAGTGATCCGAGGCCCTCTAGGCCGTCTAGGGTAAACCGCTGAACGCAAATAACTCCGACACTTGGGGTTCAGAAGAGGTAGAGTTGTCTGTGGTAATTCTCTTCTTATCTCCTGGGGGAATCACATTCCACACTGAGATAGATTTACACTTGTCAGAAACTGCATGAATTGCGCAAAAGTTACAGCGAATCACAGCCATTTATTCCAACAAGAAGTACAAATCACATACTGTGGTACACAATCTATTTACCCTGGCCCTGAGAATATAATCTGCATCCACTATCGTTAGCTAGGGTGGGTGGAAGCAGGAATAAAGCGGGGGCTGGACGGGGCAGATCGACCGCGCGCGTTCTTGCGTCGAACAGCAGGGCGGAAGAAATCAAGTACACTACCACTGCAGTGCAACAACAACTGCTACTACCACGGACGCTGACTGCTGGGAGATCCGCACATTCAAGAGAATATCCTGCGGCGGAATCATTCGCTGCTTTTCCTCCGGTGAAAAGAAGAGTCGGCGTAGGTAATGTCGTATTGTATTCTTGTGCGGGAGGGTTTTGGAGGCTTATGGCGACGGACAGGAACCTCCCTCCCACCTCGCGAAAGCGTTCCTTTCCTCGCGCGGCTGCATTATGCTCGCTGCGGTGCCCTCATTGGTGCGTTTTTCGGGTAAAATATGGACGGAAATGTGTTTGTGTTCCTTCGAGTCAGGAGGCCTGCGAGTGCTGGTCTGTGCAGTTCTGGAATTGAGTATCCATCGTCCATTGCTCGGCTGACTGCGTGCGTCTGAATTGTGACTGAAGCCGCCCATCGCCGTCGAAAAAGGAGAAAGGGCGTGGCGAAGTAGTAGAACGGTAGCGCCGGTGATACGCGCGTACGTCTATCCTGATCCTCGTCAGCGCCCGCGCCCGCGCCCGGTCGTCGTGTTGCGCGCCGGAGCGTGCGGCTGAGCTTCGTCTCCGACCGCTCGCCCGCTAGCCGCCGCTAGCCCCTCCGTGGGGGGCCGGGCCGCGCGCTCGGCTGGCGTCCGGCAGGCTGCATGCGGCATGCCCCGGCCGTTGGACGCACGGGGAGGCGCGCACAGCTAGCGGCAGAGGAGGAGCAACGTCGATCGCGCGGCATGCATGTGTGGCATGTGGGTACGGAGCTGGCTAGCTAGTCTCTCGGACGATGATCTGCCCGTGGAAACTAGGGAGAGTGCCCATCGATTTGCCGACCCAACGGCCCGTGCGTGCCCCGGCCAGCAGTTCAGTGGGTCTGCACTGCTGAACTGCACGCACACACACTGGATTCAAAGCATTATTAGTTCCATGATGGTCGGGCGGTGCGCCTTTGCATGGCTCACGGACGCATCGTCACCTTCAAATTAGCTCGATCGGCCTTCTTCCTTCCTTCGCCGGTGACGGTTAGGCAACCCGCCGGCCGGGCCATGATTGAGATGGTTAAGACCCCGCGCCCGCGCGCATTATTGATGGATTCGGCTACCACACTCTCTGTCTTATCTGCGACCGGCACTGCCCTCCGGTCGATCGGCGGCCTTCCGCTGATGTGTCGATGACGGTGATCGGTGGGCGTGGTCCAGCCGCCTGACTCATCGTGAGTCATGTTGAGGACTTGAGGTCTCCTCGACGGGTGTCCTGATAGGGAATTAATCACGGCGGTCGACGCAGCATTGCCTAGATCGACGAAAGGTACGCGTGAGAGAGATATATCGAATCCCTCCCTACTATAGTTGGAGCACGAAACATGATCTACTACTGCACGATAATGTTCATTTCTTGTCACTGTTTTGGAAGACCACCCGAGAATCCCGGGCCGCACGTCGACCGCGCGCGCCTAAATTCATTTTTAGCGAGCGGTCCAAATCACAAATCAGACGTGATGAGAGAAGCGATATGCCAGGCGCCTGACCCGAAACCGGACGAAGCAAAGCAGGAACATGGCCGGCTGGCTGGCCGTGGGTTCGCAAGGAAACCGGATGAAGCAGCAGGAACATGGCCGGCCGTGGGTTTAGGCTAGCGAGGGCGCTTTATTCTTGCACCAATCATGGGCGCCGGGTCGATCGATCGCGCGACCGATGATTCCCCGGCCGGGTGGTCGCGCGTCCGCACATGGGCGCCGTGACGCGTGACTTTGTCGCGCGCGGCGGCACGGCACGGCCAACGATCGGAGGGGCGGTACGCCGGTACGTACGTCTTCTTGCTCGGGCGTGCACGAGGGCCTGAGGTGGAAAGGGAACACGGCCGGCCGTCCGTGGCGCGCGCGGCGGGACCGGCCTGGCGCTCCTAGGGGCCGCGCGGGGAGGGCGTACGGCGCCGCGGCGTCCCACGTCGGGCGGGTCGCCGTCCGTGGAGGCATGAGCGTGACGGGGGTGGAGCCGGATCAGATCAGGATAGCCGTGACGTCTCGTCGGATACGGGCCGGTGATGGCACGGGCATCGAGCACTATAGTAGGTTTGTTCCTGCGTAGTAGTACGATCTACAGTAGTACTATTTGTTTCTGCACTCACATTGCACTCGAAGAAGGTCAATCATTTGCATCGCGGGAAACTATCTACGATGCTTTGATTGTTTTCATTTTTCAAGGGGGAAACACTATGCAATTTCCTCTTCGAATAAACCTCGTAATCGTAAAAAAGTGGGGTTTTTTAGTGTCGGGCCTAGCAAAAGAGAAATCGCCGCATACTAGGCCCTCCAACTTTTTAAGAGGTTTATCTAAAAGATTCGCAATATAACTAGAAAGACCTTTCAAATATCACACATCAGTCACGGGACATGCGAGTTTGATGTATCCCGTTTGATATCTTCGTATCCGAGAATCCACAAATTCTACCCCGCATTTTTGGCAACATCTTTCGTCTTCGTTTTCAGCTCCGCACGCTCGAGAATTGCCAGAAGTGCAAATCCCGCTTTTTATATGTCCAAAGATTCTTTCGCAGAACGATCCATCTTTTTCTGGTTTATCGGTTGTATAATGAAAAGTAGAGGGCCTCGTGACTTCGCCAACGACTTCTCCATTAGGTAGGGTTTTTGCTATCCCAAGCCTTTATTTGTTGAGGGGAAACGAGTCTAATTTGAAGTTGTTGATGTTTATATTGATCGATCATAAAATAGAAATAAGAAGAGAATTTATATTTATTTCGATCAAACTTCCTCCCTATTAACCTGGGAGTTCTTTTCAGCTGCAAGGAAATGATTCAGTTCTAGAGCCAAAGATCGTACTTCTCGAACGAGCACTCGAAAAGATTCTGGAGGATCCTCATGATTAGGTATTATTTTTCCCCATATCGTAGCATTAAGTATTTCTTGGCGAGCTATAAGATGGTCAACTTTATAAGTAAGTATCTCTTGTAAAAATATGAGCAACACCAAATCCTTCTAAAGCCCAAACTTCCATTTCTCCTACTTGTTTGTCCCCCTTGCTTGCTCTTCCTCTAACCGTTTGTTGTATAACAAGTGAGTAGGGCCCAGTAGAGCGCCCATGAATTTTCTCATCAACTTGCAAGTTTTTCATTTTTTTAATTGCTTATCACATGTGTCACGTGGTAAAACACTTGCAAGTTTGCGTCGCATGGGCGGATATTTTCAATTTCTCACGCGTTGGCAAGTGGTAAGCCATTTTGACAGTACAGAATACAGGGCGGTATCGTTGTAGTAGTACTCTTTTCGTCCCAAAATAAGTGTCGCTGGTAAATTGTTTTGACAGTACAGAATACAGGGCGGTATCGTTGTAGTAGTACTCTTTCTGTTACAGAATAAGTGTCGCTGGTTTAGTACAACCAGCCATATAAGAAAGCAGAGAAATAATTTTTTATTCTATATGGCTTGGCCTTAAGCCTATGGTCCTGTCTTCAGATTTTGTTGCTAAAACCCCTTCTCACATTGTTTGAGGATGGGTCATAAGGCTATATATTCATTTTCATGAAACTGGTAAAATAGCCACCAATTCAACTAGTACCACCAAAAGCGCACAACGTTTTCTTTTTTTGCTTAAATATTTTTCCAACATGGGAAAAGCCCTTAGCTGGAGACCTGGAGTACCTTCTCTTTTTTTTTAAACCTTTTTTGGAGTATTTCCACTCGGACATCCTATTTCGCACATAGAGCATTGGAGAGATGCCAAGCGTGCACCCTCCCCTCCCCCCCCCCCACCCCAACCCTGTTTCTTTCATTTCGTTTTTTCCTTTCCTGTTTCCTCATTTTTCTTCTTTAAAATAATTTTGAATTCCAAAAAAGTCCCAATTTTTTTAAAAAAAGTGGATTTAGAGAAAAAAAATGCTCAAGAAAACATAAAATGCTCATGATTTCAAAAAAAAAATCAAGAAATCATAAAATATAAATGATTGAGAAAATGTTCGCATATTCAAAAAATGTTCACGATTTTGAGAAAACATAAGGTTCGAGAGATCAAAAGGTGCTCATGATTTGAAAAATATTCGTGTATTCAAAAAATGTTCTGAAATTTAATAAAATGCTTGCAAATTTAAAACATGTTCATGATTTTTTAATGTTCCCAAAATTCAATAAAAATTCATGAATTTGAAAAGTTGTTATTGAATTTTAAAAAAGGTCATCACTTCAAAAACTATTCGCTGAAAAAATCATGAATTTGAAAAATGGTCATGTAGTTCCATATATGTTCGTCAAAACAAAAAAATCTTTGCAAATTTAAAAAATGTTGCCAAATGTAAAAAATATTTCCCAATTAAAAAATGCTCACAAGTTCAAAAAAATTCACATTTCAAAATAAAGTTGCAAATTTGAAAAACTAGTTAGCGTGCACGTGCAATGCATGATGTTTGATTATATTCGAAGAGAAATACACATACCCACATGTTGATCAGTTTGTATTAAGCAAAATTTATTTCCATAACTTCTTCTAAATAAAAATGCTTACTCGTCATTTTACATCATATATACCGTCGTTGTTCTATTTCAAAATCTTTCATAAAATGTGGGGAAAATACTGAACAAGCTAGTATTATAGTGTCAAGACACTACAATATATGAATGACTAAACAATCTAATCCAGTTGTTCCCTTAAAAAAACTAACTAACTCCATCATGTTGAAGCAACATGGTAGCCACCCACTGGAGGAGCTACCTGAGGGCCAAACCAGGCCTTGGCCCGCCCTACTTTTTTCTGCAAAAATACATATTTGTAACTAGGCCCAGCCCACGCACTATAACACATGTCAGTTGCAGCAGCCCAGTTAGGTTCACATTGGCCCGCCCAAGAATCTGTTTGTAGCTCCAACGTCCTGACCAAAGTATGCTCCAAAGATGTAAATATGGTTGCAGAAAACCATCTTGCTCATCCCTTTCTCCTCAAAACAACTTAAGGATAATCCACTACACAATAAAACATCATGCAAATTAGATGCTGCTAGATCAAATGTTGAACCAATAGGGATACGAAAAATCTCGTAGGTCAAATGGAGTATGGTAACATGGGGAAAACATAGTGGACGGGTACCTCTTGAGATGGCAAAAATCATCCTTCTTTTAGAGTTATAGTGCTTGGCAGACTACTCATCACAGACGGCGTGTTGGGTGCTAGCGAGGTGGATCGCTTGCAATGAAGGGCATGTGAGGGAGGCGGACAACGACGACGCAAACACCAAAGATGCATGCAAGAAGACAGATGTAGCTGAACATTAGAAAGTGCCGTCGCTGTCTATTTTATACATATATTGTCGAAATAGTATCTAACTACTGCCAATTAAAAAATGACGAATTTGTAAAAAGTGTTCGCAAAATGAAATAGAGAAAGGTAAAAAGAAAAATAAACACATAAAAGAAAAGAAAAAATAAAAATAAACATTAAAAAAGAAAAAAGAAGAAAGAAAATGGTAGAAAAAACAAAGTAAAAACAAAACATTTCAAGGAAGGTTGCAGGACATTCCCAAAACGGAAAGGTGCAACAGCACTCGGGAGTCCCGACACCCTTTTATCTGGTGCGTACAGCGACGCCAAGATTCGTGCTTTGGAGACTGTAGTAGCAGGCCATTTACCGTGTCAGGCTAATTAGGCAGGCAATTTGCAGACACTGCAGCAGAGAGAGAGTAGGTATGGGTGTAGGGCACTGACCAGCTTTGTCAGTCTATTTCGCTCATCTAATAGGGTCGCAGGTAGGCAATAGGTGCATGCAATAGGTGCCCTAGCCTGTATGGCGACATGCATGACAGAACGGTCACTGTTCATGAGTGTGACGCATGCAGCAGGCTTATCCTGCATGGTCGTTTTGTGCTGCGATATTCATGAGAGCTCACAGCAGCCTAAGGCTTCGTTTGGTTTGAAGGAATTTCATAGGAATTCTAAAGGATAGAATTTTTATATTTTTTTTTCTTTAGAGCCTTTTGGTTTATAGGAATAGATTTCTATTCCTACGTAGAATTGGTTACTATCCTTCACATTTCATATGAAAGTAAAAATGAGCCTAGACTCAATGAAAAAATTCATTTGGTGTCAATCAAATAACATCTCATTTCCTATTTCTACTCATAGGATTTGGGATACATATCATCTCATTTTTTACAAAATTTCTATTCCTACGATAATCTTATCCTATGAATCAAAAAAGACCTAACAAGTTACTTTTTGCTCTAAAAAACAAGTTACTTTTTGATAGCAATATATATATACGGCTGTTGACCGTGATGGGTCATGGTGGAACCAGAAAGCAGAAACGAAACATTTTCGATGGCACGCGTGACTCTGAACAGTGGATTCAGTAAATACCAACCCTTGTCAAGCGAAGAGCAGAGTATGAATCACGGGCCGACATGTCCAATCGGCGGACTGGAAAGTGACAAAAAAATCTGCCTAAAATGTTACAGTGCCCTACAAAACCCAGTTCGCTCAGTTACTGTTTGAATAGGCCTGCTAAACCAAGTAGTAATTAATGTAGTGCGTAGCATAGATTCCTAGGTCCAGACCGGGGGTGCCGGGGCACCCGGGTCTTGAAAATCCACTCTCTTCCCAAAACTGGTGAGGAAAGAAACCCGGAATGGGCTGGCCCAACAGAGGACCACGCGAGGGAGGGGGTACGTGTATCTAAAAAAGTTACATGTGTATTTAGAAAATGATTAACGCGCCAATTGGACTTGCCATTTGTGCAAAATCACTAGTTAAAGGTTACCCCTCACAAAGGCCAATCCCACCTTCTCAGATGCTAACAAGTGCCTTCTACATGTGTGCCACTTGCCACAACCTAGGAGTTTTCTTTTTTTTCACTAAAATTTATTCAAAACATATTATCTCTTGAACCGTGCATCCAAATTCTGAACCGTTTTCACTATTGTATTTCTTGCGTCAAGATCTTCGAAACTTAGATTCCATGTTAGTAGGTTTCGACAAAAAAAATGAAAAAACTAAAAAAACAGTTAAACCCGAAAAGCGAAAAAAATTGAATATTAAAAAATGGAAGAAAAAACCTAGAGCCGGAAGCACTCTTGCTGTTTTTCACCTATTACCCTTTTTCCAGAAGCATAGGTGT
This sequence comes from Triticum aestivum, assembly GCF_018294505.1. NCBI lineage: Eukaryota > Viridiplantae > Streptophyta > Magnoliopsida > Poales > Poaceae > Triticum > Triticum aestivum. The sequence continues at coordinate 128,726,490 of NC_057812.1, read as the reverse complement.
GCTCCTCGCGGAAGCAAATATGTGCTTCTAGGAGAAACAGATCTCGGCTTCTTGTGAAAGCATAGTTTTTTTTTCTAAGAAGCACAACTTGAAAATCTGTGCCAACACGAGAAGCAAATATATGCTTTCTAAGAAGCACATCGTGAAAGTAAATATGTGCTGCCACAAGATGCAAATCTGTGCTTCCTGTGGAAGCATATTTTTTTTCTAAGAAGCACAAATATGTGCCTTCATGAGATTTATACTTCTCGTGAAAGCAAATGATTGCTCCCTTTCTAAGAAGCATAAATGAGCTTCTCGTGGAAGAAAAATTTATTCCCAGCAAATATGTGCTTCTCATAGAAGCATACAAAAATTTCGCGCAAAAAAATCTCCAAAATCCATTGAAAACCAGGCGAAAACTAAGCTGAAAAATCCAAAAAAAAGACTCATCTAAAGCCCAAAAACACTTTGAAAAGACAAAATCCAAAGCGAGTACCAGCAGGCAACATGTAGCGGCGGCTAAACGCACGACTTGGCACCACTAGTAAGTTTGCACGTGCAACGCACGTCTACACCGTCATCAGACAGTTATTAAAATAATAAGATTATATGTGCAATGGGTGTCTCGACTAATGCAAATATAAACATATTAGAAGCTCCTTAATGGTTGACACAAAGTTAAAATCAATATCTCACGTTTTTTGAATATCATTAGAAAACAAACATTTAGCAATCTCGTTCGGCTTTGTTGGGAATCATAAATCATAAGGTGCTAATAAATGGAGCAAAGAATCAATGTTGCAATAACATGCATCATGTATCTTCTGCAGCTTCTCGAATTCCATGTTCAAAAGGTTAAGAGTTCAAACAACTCACTGTATTAATGTGCACAAAAAAGGGAATGGTGTGTGCAGATTTAGTAGACAACATTACCGTTCTTTGTATGCCAATGTGCCACACTAACGGGAAGGAGTGAGGGATGGATGGCCCCAAGCACCAGGTGGCGTACACAACATGCTTTCCGGCGTGATCCTGTCCTGGTTGTTGGATATTTATGTGGCTTTCAACATGGTTATTATTTATTTAACTCAATGTGGAATTATTCATATTATTAATGTTTGTGACTGGGAATAAGTGATGCGGAATTTCACTCGAGGAAATAATACTCGAGGTGCCGAGGACGATTGTGATGGAATACAATAGAGGAATTAATAGGGATCGACTCTACTGGAATTTTATATGTACGTATGTATTTTCCCGGGACATCACAGGGTGGAAGAGCTGGGTTTGTTTTGCAGGATCGGCTCTGCAGGCTGTTGACCCACATGATTAAGATTGGAAGTTGATCTCACATACAATCTAACCATGGCACATGATTCACACATGTGTGCTAGGGACTATAGTATATTTAGACTCGGAAAACTGACATGTTTTATCGTGGTTGGTAACATTGTTCAGTAGTCATACGGATCTTTCCGGAAACAGGTGGAATATTAAAACACCTGGAAGTGGAGTCTATAAATAGGTCCCTACCCTCTAGGCTCAATATGCATTGTGAGCGGCACCACGGAAAAGACAGAAGAATTAGAGGGTAGACCGCATAGCTCACAATACCCAACACTGGTAGCTGCGGAGCCATGCATCTGAAGAGAGATTGGACAACGTTAGCTAGCTTGGCCACATTCCCTGGGCTACTGAAAGGAGCGGCTTCACATGGATCTGCTTGAAGGGAGAGACATGACCAGTTAGAGGTACGTCCTTGGATCCATCAGAAAGAGATTCACCAGAGACGATGCCCAGATGTCGCCGGCGGCAACGCACCTCTATTGCCTCCGTCACCGCCCACCTCGCCCTCAAATTGCGTTCTAAACATGGGCAACGGTAAACAAAAACATAAGAAATCGAGGGATGGAAAGCTGTTTAGGGAGACGTGAGAAGGTGGGAGGACGTACCACGAGTCCATGTCAGTCGACACATTCGAGAGCAAGGGGAGGGGTTGGGATGGGATCCGGGAGGAGGAGTCTCCACATGCCCTCGGCTACCGCCTGGTCCGCCGCGCCGACCAGCGTCGCCGAGGAGGAGTAGGAGGACGACGTGGGCACCGATGCGAGCCGCTCCGCCCCGTCCCCGCCTCAGCCCCAGTCGGAGAAATCAATCGCCGCGGCGGTGGAGATCGAAGACGACTCCTCTGCGTTGTTTTGGTGTCTTGATAGCCGGCAGTTTCTTTTCTTTTTTGCGTGCGTGATTGCAGGACCTCCGCGGCGGCTCCGGGTGCTGGATTGGTTGCGTGATTGTAGGGGACGCGGATCTGGTAGTTACCATATTTCTTCGCTGGTGGAGGTGGAGTATGGTCAGTCGTTGAAAATTGCTAAGTGTACACCAGAGATCTATTAAATCAATGATGGTTGTTAGATTAAGATATGTGGGACTAATCGTATGGTGTTGATCGGTTCATGCGGTATCGTGGGCCTAATTGTTAGGTGCACGTATGAAAATTCTTGTTTGATTGTTTAATAGTAGTGTAGATGTATGGTCGTGTAAGACAATAAAGGCTCACAACAATAAGTGCCTAACATGCCAAGCACTATCTTTATCGAACTCATATTATGATTTTCTTCATACCAACAGGGAAACAAATTAGGTATGAAAAGCAAATTAAGTTTAAGTAGCATAAGTTTTTAGCAATTTCTTTGACCTGTGTAATAGCTTGGTTGCTATTTCATGCCATGCACATGCACATGATGTATATTTGTATGCGTCATGAATCGGTCGTCGCACAAAAATAAACAATATTGTCATTCTTTCTTTAGAGGCGCAATAACAACAAATTCTTCAAATAAAAAATGTAGATTTATTAACTATATTACCAACCCAGTTCTAACTTGTCACCAAACAACATGGACTAAGGTTATGTAAAAAGACACCACAAGCTGCAAGATCAAAGTCTGAAATCTATAGGGAAAACTTGGGCTTCAAAGCACAAGTTTCTATGATTATTTGACCTATAAAAAGATAATTTGCAACATTTAGACTCTAGATATAAGCTTCAACTTCTGACTTAAGAGCACTTAATAACAAACTAAAAAGCCTAAGAGGCCGAACAATTGGCTGTGTGCATCGTAATGATGCAAAAGGACAAATATTTTATTCATGTAACATGAGGGTTCTGACATAATTAAAGAAGCATAATCATGCAGCTTAAACGTTTCTTCAAATGATGTTGGTGCTGTGAAACATGAACAAATTCATCTATTTACACTATGCATGTCAGAGCCGCATTAGTCTAGTGGGGCGAAAATAAATAATCTGCATTTCCATACAAAACTGTCTATCTCTGAGTTCAAAAGGTTAAGAGTTCAAACAACTCACTATATTAATGTGCACAAAAAAGGGAATGGTGTGTGCAGATTTAGTAGACAACATTACCGTTCTTTGTATGCCAATGTGCCACACTAACGGGAAGGAGTGAGGGATGGATGGCCCCAAGCACCAGGAGGCGTACACAACATGCTTTCCGGCGTGATTCTGTCCTGGTTGTTGGATATTTATGTGGCTTTCAACATGGTTATTATTTATTTAACTCAATGTGGAATTATTCATATTATTAATGTTTGTGACTGGGAATAAGTGATGCGGAATTTCACTCGAGGAAATAATACTCGAGGTGCCGAGGATGACTGTGATGGAATACAATAGAGGAATTAATAGGGATCGACTCTACTGGAATTTTATATGTACGTATGTATTTTCTGGGACATCACAGGGTGGAAGAGCTGGATTTGTTTTGCAGGATCGGCTCTGCAGGCTGTTGACCCACATGATTAAGATTGGAAGTTGATCTCACATACAATCTAACCATGGCACATGACTCACACATGTGTGCTAGGGACTATAGTATATTTAGACTCGGAAAACTGACATGTTTTATCGTGGTTGGTAACATTGTTCAGGAGTCACACGGATTTTTCCGGAAACAGGTGGAATATTAAAACACCTGGAAGTGGAGTCTATAAATAGGTCCCTACCCTCTAGGCTCAATATGAGCGGCACCACGGAAAAGACAAAAGAATTAGAGGGTAGACCACATAGCCCACAATTCCCAACACTGGTAGCTGCGGAGCCATGCATCTGAAGAGAGATTGGACAACGTTAGCTAGCTTGGCCACATCCCCTGGGCTACTGAAAGCAGCGGCTTCACATGGATCTGCTTGAAGGGAGAGACATGACCAGTTAGAGGTACGTCCTTGGATCCATCAGAAAGAGATTCACCAGAGACGACGCCCAGATGTCGCCGGCGGCAACGCACCTCTGTTGCCTCCGTCACCGCCCACCTCGCCCTCAAATTGTGTTCTAAACATGGGCAGCGGTAAACAAAAACATAAGAAATCGAGGGATGGAAAGCTGTTTAGGGAGACGTGAGAAGGTGGGAGGACGTACCACGAGTCCATGTCAGTCGACACGTTCGAGAGCAAGGGGAGGGGTTGGGATGGGATCCGGGAGGAGGAGTCTCCACATGCCCTCGGCTACCGCCTGGTCCGCCGCGCCGACCAGCGTCGCCGAGGAGGAGTAGGAGGACGACGTGGGCACCGATGCGAGCCGCTCCGCCCCGTCCCCGCCTCAGCCCCAGTCGGAGAAATCAATCGCCGCGGCGGTGGAGATCGAAGACGACTCCTCTGCGTTGTTTTGGTGTCTTGATAGCCGGCAGTTTCTTTTCTTTTTTGCGTGCGTGATTGCAGGACCTCCGCGGCGGCTCCGGGTGCTGGATTGGTTGCGTGATTGTAGGGGACGCGGATCTGGTAGTTACCATATTTCTTCGCTGGTGAAGATGGAGTATGGTCAGTCATTGAAAATTGCTAAGTATACACCAGAGATTTATTAAATCAATGATGGCTGTTAGATTAAGATATGTGGGACTAATCGTACGGTGTTGATCGGTTCATGCGGTATCGTGGGCCTAATTGTTAGGTGGATGTAAGAAATTTTTTGTTTGATTGTTTAATAGTAATGTAGAAGTGTAGATGTAGATGTAAATTAATAGTAGTGTAGATGTAGAAAAATGATCCCTGGAAGTCCCCACAAGAGGTAACCGCCAGCAACTGACCAACTCCTTTGATGCAGCTCCGTGCATTTTAAGGCCCATGAATCGGTTCAAGCTTACGAGAACAATTTTCAGCCCACGGACTGGTTAGTGTAACTTCGAAATCACTAATTAAGGAGTATTCGTTGCAAAGATTACTTTTATTTTTTTAGTTGCGACAAGTGACGCACATGCAGAGCGTCATTTGTCGCAACCTGGGAGTTTTCTCTTTTTTCGTAGATTCGTTTATTCAAAATATTTTATCTCTCAAACTGTGTGTCCAAATCTCGAACCGCTTTCACCGTTGGATTTCTCGCGTCGAGATCTTCAAAACTAGATCCTATGTTGATAGGTTTTGACAACTTTTTTTCATGAAAAAAGCGGACGAAAAAACCGAACCGGGAGTACGGGTTTTTCCCTCTCCGAAAGAGACACGGCCGTACCTCTCACAAAATCACAACCGTGCCTCTCACGGAAAAAAGAGAAAACACGTTTTTTTTCGTTTTCGAGGAGGCACGACGTGACTCTCGTGAAAGCACAACCGTGACTCTTCGGAAGCAAAACCGTGACTGTCGCGAAAGAAAGAAAAACAGAAAACACGTTTTTTCCTTTCCGAGAGGCATGGCCGTGACTCTCGCGAATGCACAACCATACTTCTCGCAGAAGCAAAACCGTGACTCTCGCGAAAGGAAAAACAGAAAACACGTTTTTTTCGTTTCCGAAAGGCACGGCTGTGACTCCCATGAAAGCACACCCGTGCCTCTCGCGGAAGCAAAACCGTGACTCTCGCGAAAAAAAAACAGTAAACACATTTTTTTTCATTTTCGAGAGGCACGGCCGTGACTCTCGTGAAAGCAAAACCGTGCCTTTCGCAGAAGCAAAACCGTGACTCTCATGAAAGGAAAAAACACGTTTTTTCGCGCAAAATATTTTTTTAATTTTTTATATTGAAAAGCTAAGACCAATGGAAAACCGAAACGTCAAAAAAACCAGTATTTTTTTAAAAAACCGAAAACACGTGCGGGAAAAAAAATCCGGAGAGAGTGCCCAGAGCACGACACGTGGCGAATGACTGAGAGCGCGCCAAGTGGCGCTGGTCGTTGCGAGGCTCCCGAAGGAGTGCCCGTTAACTAGTTGCTCTCCTGTAACTCTCACGCTGGAAACACATTTGTGCAACGGGCTGGTAAGAGCCCAATTGCTAAATCTCGCCTATAGCGAGATCTACACCACGCTTGCCAACAGCGCATCACAATAAAGGAGCAAGATCACCTAAAAAAAGGAGCGAGAGGATGACCTATTTTTCTGACTGTGTCCGGAAGGTTTTCTTCCCCTTTTTACTACCGGTTTTATTAGTTTTCGGGATATTTTTCTTTGAATTACTTTTTTACTTATTTTACTATTTTTGCTTCTTTTCCATTTTTCTGTTTTCTTGTGTTTTCTTCTTCTTCTTCTTCTTCTTCTTCTTCTTCTTCTTCTTCTTCTTCTTCTTCTTCTTCCCATGTTTTAAAAATATATTGATATTCTTGACACACTCATTTTTAGATAGACGTTAACCATTTTCTAAATACACATTAAAAAATCTGCATACATGCTAAATACTTTTTAAAATATATGATGAACATTTCCTAAATACATGATGAACATTTTGCAAAGATAAGTTGAACTTTTTAAAATACACCGTGAACAATTTTTAAGTATGTTGAAAAATATTTAAGTTAAATACAAAACACCTATCCCGAGCACATGCAAGGGAACCGTAGACAAGCAAGTGAAATCTAATTCACGAAATAATTTGATCCATGGATGGTGAACATTTTTTAAATACACACTTACATTTTTTCAAATACAAATAAAAAATTCTAGATACATGGTAAACATTTTTTTAAATATGTTGAGCATATTTTAAGATATGCGTTTGATATTTTTCAACTACATGGTGAGCATTTGTAAAATATGATGTGAACATTTATTTAACACACCTTGATTTATTTTCAAAAAATGAATGAACACTTTTAAAAGTACACATTTTTAAATTAGTTTTTAAATACTTCGAGATATTTAGAGTGCATGATTGTTTTCTAAAGAAAGATCAAAACATTACCATATGTTTTATAAACATACGGTAAAAATAATCTCTACTATTTAAAAAGAACGTAAGGTTCCCATTTCACCTTTCTTTCCATCACCTTTCGTCCAACCTTCCATACATATGATAATCAATTATCTTAATTTACTTACCTTCTGAACCAATTTCACTTTAATTTACTTACCAAACTTCTAATCAAAATACAAGGTAATTCATGGGCAGAATTTGATGAATATTTATTTACACAATTACACTATTATTGACAGATAAATCAAAAGCTAACATATTAGAATATTTATATCCGTTGCAATGCATGGGCATTGTTCTAATAATAAAAAAATAATGAAAATAAGATCCTAGCAAAATCGCTGGCTATTTTGTCCCGGCCCAGGTTGGGTGTGCCGTGGATGACACGGTAAACGTGTCCTGGTTAAAGCACTACATTTGCGGGAAGGCCCACAAAGGATAAACATTTTTTTCTATGTCTGCTCGCCCTTTTTTACTTTACTTGTTAACCTTCCATTTGCAAGAAAAACTGTAATATTTTCCTTTTTTGATGTTCATATTTTTTGACCAATGACAACGGTTTACACAGAGGATGTGTTTGTTTTATCAAGCGGTAACGGGGCTGGTAACAGTGGGATCCACCCAAAAGCAACAGGAATCCCTTTCTCTTCGTATAAGGAAATCTCGTCGCTTCACACTTCTTCAAATACCATCGGATTAGTCAACTCAAACGCTGAGAGATCGAGCTATATCAGGTCCAATAGCAAAATTGCTTGTTTTGCACATGTAAAGGTATCAAGTTCTATGCGTGTGTTTGGCTACGCAACTTTTTTTTGAGGGGATGCCCTTGGGCGGATTTTATTAAATTTCAAATCATAGTTACATCAGAAATAATATCAGAGATAATAAAGCTTGGCGGGTCACCATCCCAATTATGCGTATGTTTGGCTACGCAGCTTAATCAGACATTTAGAATGCGACACTTGTGCTTTGGGCAATTCTTCATATTACATGCATTGTTGGGGAACGTAGTAATTCCAAAAATTTCCTACGATCACGCAAGATCTAACTAGGAGATGCATAGCAATGAGAGGGGGAGAGTGTGTCCACGTACCCTCGTAGACCGAAAGCGAAAGTGTTTAGTAACGCGGTTGATGTAGTCGAACGTCTTTACGATCCAACCGATCCAAGTACCGAACGTACGACACCTCCGTGTTCAGCACACGTTCAGCACGATGACGTCCCTCGAGCTCTTGATCTAGAAGAGGGTCGACGGAGAGTTCCGTCAGCACGATGACGTGGCGACGGTGATGATGAAGTTACTGGCGCAGGGTGAAACGTTTACAATGTATCTATAATTTTTTTATTGTTCCATGCTATTATATTATCAATCTTAAATGTTTTATAATCATTTATATCATTTTTTGGACCTAACCTATTGACATAGTGCCAAGTGCCAGTTGCTGTTTTTTCCATGATTTTTACATCGCAGAAAATCAATATCAAACGGAGTCCAAATGCCACGAAACTTTACGGGGAATTTTTATGGGCCAGAAGGAATACAACGGGCCCTGGCTGCGCCTGGGGGTGCCTCGAGGGGGGCACAACCCACCAGGGCGCGCCAGGAGGCCCAAGCGCGCCCTGGTGGGTTGTGCCCACCTCGGGTGCCCCCCGGGACCGCCTCTTTGCTCTATAAATACCTCAATACTCCAGAAACCCTAGAGGCATGGACGAAATATTCATCCAGTCGCCGCAGAGTCCAGAACCACCAGATCCAATCTAGACACCATCTCGGTTGGGGTTCACCACCTCCATTGGTGCCTCTCCGATGATGCTTGAGTAGTTCTTTGTAGACCTTCGGGTCCATAGTTAGTAGCTAGATGGCTTCATCTCTCTCTCTCTCTCTCTCTCTCTTGATTCTCAATACAATGGTCTCTTGGAGATCCATATGATGTAACTCTTTTGCGGTGTGTTTGTTGGGATCAACGAACTTTGAGTTTATGACCAGATCTATCTTTTTATATCCATGAAAGTATTTGAGTTTCTTTGATCTCTTTTATGCATGATCTCTTATAGCTTCATATTTCTTCTCCGATATTTGGGTTTTGTTTGGCCAACTTGGTCTATTTATCTTGCAATGGGAAGATGTGCTTTGTAGTGGGTTCGATCTTACGGTGCTTGATCCCAGTGACAGAAAGGGAAACGACACGTATGTATCGTTGCTACTAAGGATAAAACGACGGGGTCTATCTCTACATAGATAGATCTTGTCTACATCATGTCATCGTTCTTATTGCATTACTCTGTTTCTCCATGAACTTAATACACTAGATGCATGTTGGATAGCGGTCGATGTGTGGAGTAATAGTAGTAGATGCAGGCAAGAGTCGGTCTACTAATCTTGGACGTGATGCCTATATAATGACCATTACCTGGATATCGTCATGATTATTTGAAGGTCTATGAATTGCCCAACAGTAATTTTTTCACCCACCGTTTGTTATCTTTCTTGACAGAAGCCACTAGTGAAACCTACGGCCCCCGGGTCTTTCTTCTCATATTATTTGCCTTTGCGATCTACTTTTATTTGCATTTATTTTCAGATCTATAAATCCAAAAAACCAAAAATACTTTGTCGCACTTTATTTTATTTGCGATCTATTTATCCAATCTATTACAACCTTTTTACCGTCACGCACCAATTTCTGGCACCGTTACCCGAAAGGGATTGACAACCCCTTTAACACGTCGGGTTGCGAGGAATTGTTATCTGTGTGCAGGGGTTGTTTACGTTGTGTTGCTTGGCTCTCCTACTGGTTCGATAACCTTGGTTTCATATCTGAGGGAAATACCTACCGTCGTTGTGCTGCATCATCCCTTCCTCTTTGGGGAAATACCGACGTAGCTTCAAGCGACATCACAGGGCTTCGCCTAAGCACTACGACGATATGACAGAGGTGTTAAACTATGGAGAGGGGCACCACACACGGCTAAGAGATTGTATGTTGTGCCTTTGGGGTGCCCCCCGCCTCCGTATATAAAGAGGGGAGGAGGAGGTGGCCGGCCAAGGGGGGCGCGCCATTGGGGGGGGGGGAGTCCTACTAGGACTCGGTTCCTAGTAGGATTCGCCCCATTTCCTTCCAACGGAGAGGGGAAAGGGGAAGGGGGAGAGAGGGAGAAGGATTCCCCTTTTCCAATTCGGATTGGGGAAAGGGGGCACGCCCCACCTCCTGTGGCCTGTCTCCTCTCCTCCACTATGGCCCATTAGGCCCAATAACTTTCCCGGGGGGTTCCGGTATCCTCCCGGTACTCCGAAAAATTCCTGAATTTTATCGGAACCATTCTGGTGTCCGTATATAACCTTCCAATATATCAATCTTTACCTATCGATCATTTCGAGACTCCTTGTCATGTCCGTGATCTCATCCGGGAGTCCGAACAAACTTCGGTCACCAAAACACATAACTCATAATACAAATTGTCATCAAACGTTAAGCGTGCAGACCCTACGGGTTCGAGAACTATGTAGACATGACCGAGACACATCTCCGGTCAATAACCAATAGCGGAACCTGGATGCTCATATTGGCTCCTACATATTCTACGAAGATCTTTATCAGTCAAACCGCATAACAACATACGTTATTCCCTTTGTCATTGGTATGTTACTTGCCCGAGATTCGATCGTCGATATCATCATACCTAGTTCAATCTCATTACTGGCAAGTCTCTTTACTCGTTCCGTAATGCATCGTCCCGCAACTAACTCATTAGTCACATTGCTTGCAAGGCTTATAGTGATGTGCATTACCGAAAGGGCCCAGAGATACCTCTCTGATACACAGAGTGACAAATCCTAATCTCGATCTATACCAACTCAACAAACACCTTTGGAGACACCTGTAGAGCATCTTTATAATCACCCAGTTACGTTGTGATGTTTGATAGCACACAAGGTGTTCCTCCGGTATCCGGGAGTTGTATAATCTCATAGTCAGAGGAATATGTATAAGTCATGAAGAAATCAATAGCAATAAAACTAAACGATCATAATGCTAAGCTAACAGATGGGTCTTGTCCATCACATCATTCTCTAATGATGTGACCCCGTTCATCAAATGACAACACATGTCTATAGTCAGGAAACTTAACCATCTTTGATTAATGAGCTAGTCAAGTAGAGGCATACTGGGGACACTCTGTTTGTCTATGTACTCACACATGTACTAAGTTTCCGGTTAATACAATTCTAGCATGAATAATAAACACTTATCATGATATAAGGAAATATAAATAACAACTTTATTATTGCCTCTAGGGCATATTTCCTTCAGTCTCCCACTTGCACTAGAGTCAATAATCTAGATTACATAGTAATGATTCTAACACCCATGGAGTCTTGGTGCTGATCATGCTTTGCTCGTGAGAGAGGTTTAGTCAACGGGTCTGCAACATTCAGATCCGTATGTATTTTTGCAAATCTCTATGTCTCCCTCCTTGACTTGATCACGGATGGAATTGAAGCATCTCTTAATGTGTTTGGTTCTCTTGTGAAATCTGGATTCCTTCGCCAAGGCAATTGCTTCAGTATTGTCACAAAAGATTTTCATTGGTACCGATGGACTAGGTATTACACCTAGATCAAATATGAACTCCTTCATCCAGACTCCTTCATTTGCTGCTTCCCAAGCAGCTATGTAGTCCGCTTCACACGTAGATCCCGCCACGACGCTCTGCTTGGAACTACACCAACTGAAAGCTCCACCATTCAATATAAATATGTATCCGGTTTGTGACTTAGAGTCATCCGAATCAGTGTCAAAGCTTGCATCGACGTAACCATTTATGACAAGCTCTTTGTCACCTCCATAAACGAGAAACATATCCTTAGTCCTTTTCAGGTATTTCAGGATGTTCTTGACCACTGTCTAGTGATCCACTCCTGGATTACTTTGGTACCTCCCCTGCTAAACTTATAGCAAGGCACACATCAGGTCTGGTACACAACATTGCATACATGATAGAACCTATGGCTGAGGCATAGGAATGACTTTCATTTTCTCTCTATCTTCTGCAGTGATCGGGCATTGAGTCTGACTCAACTTCACACCTTGTATCACAGGCAAGAACCCTTTCTTTGACTGATCCATTTTGAACTTCTTCAAAACTTTATCAAGGTATGTGCTTTGTGAAAGTCCAATTAAGCGTCTTGATCTATCTCTATAGATCTTGATGCCTAATATATAAGTAGCTTCACCGAGGTCTTTCATTGAAAAATTCTTATTCAAGTATCCTTTTATGCTATCCAGAAATTCTGTATTATTTCCAATCAACAATATGTCATCTACATATAATATTAGAAATGCTACAGAGCTCCCATTCACTTTCTTGTAAATACAGACTTCTCCAAAAGTATGTATAAAACCATATGCTTTGATCACACTATCAAAGCATATATTCCAACTCCGAGAGGCTTGCACCAGTACATAAATGGATCGATGGAGCTTGCACACTTTGGTAGCACCTTTTTGGATCGACAAAACCTTTTGGTTGCATCATATACAACTCTTCTTTAAGATATCCATTAAGGACATTCATTTGCCAAATTTCATAATCATAAAATGCGGCAATTCCTAACATGATTCGGATAGACTTAACCATCTCTACGGGTGAGAAGGTCTCATCGTAGTCAACTCCTTGAACTTGTCGAAAACCTTTCACGACAAGTCGAGCTTTGTAGACAGAAACATTACCGTCAGCGTCAGTCTTCTTCTTGAAGATTGATACATCTCCAACATATCTATAATTTTTGATTGTTCCATGCTATTATATTATCTGTTTTGGATGATAACGGGCTTTATTTTACACATTTATATTATTTTTGGGACTAACCTATTAACCAGAGGCCCAGCCCAAATTGTTGTTTTTTTGCCTATTTCAGTGTTTCGCTGAAAAGGAATATCAAACGGGGTCCAAATGGAATGAAACCTTCGGGGGCGTGATTTTTGGAACAAACGTGATTCAGGGGACTTGGAGTGGACGTCAAGAAACAATCGAGGAGGCCACGAGGCAGGGGGGCACGCCTACCCCCTGGGCACACCCTCCACCCTCGCGGGCCCCTCGTTGCTCCACCGACCTACTTCTTCCTCCTATATATATTGACATACCCCGAAAACATCCAGGAGCACAACGAAACCCTATTTCCACTGCTGCAACCTTCTGTACCCAAGAGATCCCATCTTGGGGCCTTTTCTGGAGCTCCTCCGGAGGGGGCATTGATCATGGAGGGCCTCTACATCAACTCCATGGCTCCTCCGATGATGTGTGAGTAGTTTACCTCAGACCTTCGGGTCCATAGCTAGTAGCTATATGGATTCTTCTCTCTCTTTGGATCTCAATACAAAGTTCTCCTTGATTCTCTTGGAGATCTATTCGATGTAATCTTCTTTTGCGTTGTGTTTGTCGAGATCCGATGAATTGTGGGTTTATGATCAAGTTTATCTATGAACAATATTTGAATCTTCTCTGAATTCTTTTATGTATGATTGGTTATCTTTGCAAGTCTCTTCAAATTATCAGTTTGGTTTGGCCTACTAGATTGATCTTTCTTGCAATGGAAGAAGTGCTTAGCTTTGGGTTGAATCTTGCGATGCTCGATCGCAGTGACAGAAAGGGAAACAACACGTATTGTATTGTTGCCATCGAGGATAAAAAGATGGGGTTTATATCATATTGCATGAGTTTGTCCCTCTACGTCATGTCATCTTGTCTAAGGCGTTACTCTGTTCTTATGAACTTAATACTCTAGATACATGCTGGATAGCGGTCGATGTGTGGAGTAATAGTAGTAGATGCAGGCAGGAGTCGGTCTACTTGTCACGGACGTGATGCCTATATACATGATCATACCTAGATATTCTCATAATTATTCGCTTTTATATCAATTGCTTGATAGTAATTTGTTCACCCACCGTAATACTTATGCTATCTTGAGAGAAGCCACTAGCGAAACCTATGGCCCCCGGGTCTATTCTTCCATCATACAAGTTTCCAATCTATTTTACTTTGCAATCTTTACTTTCAATCTATATCATAAAAATACCAAAAATATTTATCATATTATTATTATCTCTATCAGATCTCACTCTTGCAAGTGGCCGTGAAGGGATTGACAACCCCTTTATCGTGTTGGTTGCGAGGTTCTTATTTGTTTGTGTAGGTACGAGGTGACTCGCGCGTGGTCTCCTACTGGATTGATACCTTGGTTCTCAAAAATTGAGGGAAATACTTATGCTGCTTTGCTGCATCACCCTTTTCTCTTCAAGGGAAAACCAACACAATGCTCAAGAGGTAGCAAGAAGGATTTCTAGCGCCGTTGCCAGGGAGATCTACGCCAAGTAAAGACATACCAAGTACCCATCACAACTCTTACCCTTCGCATTACATTATTTGCCATTTGCCTCTCGTTTTCCTCCCACCCACTTCACCCTTGCCGTTTTATTCGCCCTCTCTTTCCGTCCGCTTCTTTTTCGCTTGTCTCTTGTTGCTTGTTGCCCTTATGGCTTTACCAGAAGGTGTTGATCCTCACCTTAGAAGGTTGGAAGAAATCGGAAACAACGTTAGAAGTTTTATGTCCTTGCAGTTTGAACATAATAATTTCTTTAGAAACGAGCTTAAAGAACAAAAAGGTTTTATCGGTTTCATGAATAAAGAGCTCGATGATATGTCTAAGGAATTTTATGGTTTGAAATCTCAGTTTGCTCATCTTGAAAAATTAATTGCCCAAATTTCTGATAAGCAGGCCACTTTAGTTAATAAGATGGCCGCTAAACCATAAGAGTTAGATAATAAAGATGAAGATCTAAAAGTGATTGATGTGTCCCCTATTAAATCTTTGTTTTGCAATATGAATCTTGATAATGATGGGACTGGAGATGAGTCAACTTTAGTTAGAAGGTGTCCCAAAAATTCGGAGTTTTTAGATCTTGATGCAAAAATTGATAAAGGTGGGATTGGAGAGGTCAAAACTTCAGATATCAACGAACCCACTATCTTGGATTCAGGGAATTTAATTATGATAATTGCTTTTTGATAGATTGTATTTCCTTGTTGCAATCCGTGCTAAATTCTCCTCATGCTTATAGTCAAAATAAAGCTTTTACTAAACATATCGTTGATGCTTTGATGCAATCTTATGAAGAAAAACTTGACTTGGAAGTTTCTATCCCTAGAAAACTTTATGATGAGTGGGAACCTACTATTAAAATAAAAATTAAAGATCATGAATGCGATGCTTTGTGTGATTTGGGTGCTAGTGTTTCCATGATCCCAAAAACTTTGTGTCATTTGCTAAGTTTCCGTGAATTTGATGATTGTTCTTTAAACTTGCACCTTGCGGATTCCACTATTAAGAAACCTATGGGAAAGATTAATGATGTTCTTATTGTTGCAAATATGAATTATGTGCCCATAGATTTCATTGTTCTTGATATAGATTGCAATCCTTCATGTCCTATTATTCTTGGTAGACCTTTCCTTAGAACGATTGGTGCAATTATTGATATGAAGGAAGGGAATATTAGATTCCAATTTCCGTTAAGGAAAGGCATGTAACACTTCCCTAGAAAGAAAATTAAATTACCTTATGAATCTATTATGAGAGCCACTTATGGATTGCCTACCAAAGATGGCAATACCTAGATCTATCTTCGCTTTTATGCCTAGCTAAGGGTGTTAAACGATAGCGCTTGTTGGGAGGCAACCCAAATTTATTTTTATTCCTTGCTTTTTTTCCTGTTTAGTAATAGATAATTTATCTAGACTCTGTTTTGGTTGTGTTTTTTGTGTTTAATTATTGTTTGTGCCAAGTAGAACTGTTGGGAAGACTTGGGGAAAGTCTTTTTGATCTTGCTGTAAAAAACAGAAACTTTAGCGCTCACGAGAATTGCTGCCATTTTTTTATTGGAGAGTTCTATTTAGTTAATTCTTTTTGCATATGATTAATATATAAATTCCTCACGTCCAGAAATTTATTTTATAATTTTAGGGATTCCATAAGTTTGCGTTAGTTACAGATTACTACAGACTGTTCTGTTTTTGACAGATTTTGTTTTTCATGTGTTGTTTGCTTATTTTGATGAATCTATGGCTAGTAATTAAGTTTATAAACCATATAGAAGTTGGAATATAGTAGGTTTAACACCAATATAAATAAATAATGAGTTCATTACAGTACCTTGAAGTGGTGTTTTTTTTTATTTCGCTAACGGAGCTCACGAGATTTTCTGTTAAGTTTTCTGTTGTGAAGTTTTCAAGTTTTGGGTAAAGATTTGATGGATTATGGAACAAGGAGTGACAAGAACCTAAGCTTGGGGATGCGCAAGGCACCCCAAGGTAAAATCCAAGGACACCAAAAAGCCTAAGCTTGGGTATGCCCCAAAAGGCATCCCCTCTTTTGTCTTCGTTCATCGGTAACTTTACTTGGAGCTATATTTTTATTTGCCACATGATATGTGTTTTGCTTGGAGCGTCTTGTATGATTTGAGTCTTTGATTTTTATTTTACCACAATCATCCTTGATGTACACACCTTTTGAGAGAGACACACATGAATTGGAATTTATTAGAATACTCTATGTGCTTCACTTATATCTTTTGAGCTATATAGTTTTTGCTCTAGTGCTTCACTTATATCTTTTAGAGCATGGTGGTGGTTTTATTTTATAGAAATAATTGATCTCTCATGCTTCACATATATTATTTTGAGAGTCCTTTATAACAACATGGCAATTTGCTTTTAGGCATAACAAAAACTTTCATGTAAGTGCATTGAATACTAAGAGAAGTTTGATACTTGGTGATAGTTTTGAGATATGGAGATAGTGATATCAAAGTTGTGCTAGTTGAGTAGTTGTGAATTTGATAAATACTTGTGTTGAAGTTTGCAAGTCCCGTAGCATGCACATATGGTAAACATTATGTAACAAATTTGAAACATGAGGTGTTATTTGATTGTCTTCCTTATGAGTGGCGGTCGGGGACGAGCGATGGTCTTTCCTTACCAATCTATCCCCCTAGGAGCATGCGCATAATACTTGGTTTTTGATGACTTGTAGATTTTTGCAATAAGTATGTGAGTTCTTTATGACTAATGTTGAGTCCATGGATTATACGCATTCTCACCCTTCCATGACTGCTAGCCTCTTCGGTACCGTGCATTGCCCTTTCTCACCTTGAGAGTTGGTGCGAACTTCGCCGATGCATCCGAACCCCGTGATACGATACGCTCTATCACACATAAACCTCCTTATATCTTCCTCAAAACAGCCACCATACCTACGTATTATGGCATTTCCATAGCCATTTCGAGATATATTGCCATGCAACTTTCCACCGTTCCATTTATTATGACACGCATCATCATTGTCATATTGCCTTGCATGATCATGTAGTGGACATCGTATTTGTGGCAAAGTCACCGTTCATAATTCTTCCATACATGTCACTCATGAGTCATTGCACATCCCGATACACCGCCGGAGGCATTCATATAGAGTCATATCTTGTTCTACTATCGAGTTGTAAATAAATATAAGTGTGATGATCATCATTAATAGAGAATTGTCCCAAAAGAAAAAAAGGAAAAAAGAGAAAGGCCAAACAAAAAAGGAAGCCCCTCCCCCCAAAAAGGGCGCAATGCTACTATCCTTTTCCACACTTGTGCTTCAAAGTAGCACCATGATATTTATGATAGAGAGTCTCTTGTTTTGTCATTTTCATATACTAGTGGGAATTTTTCATTATAGAACTTGGCTTGTATATTCCAACAATGGGACTCCTCAAGTGCCCTAGGTCTTTGTGAGCAAGCAAGTTGGATGCACACCCACTTAGTTTCTTTTGTTGAGCTTTCATACATTTATAGCTCTAGTGCATCCGTTGCATGGCAATCCCTACTCCTTGCATTGACATCTATTGATGGGCATATCCCTGGCCCATTGATTAGCCGCGTCAATGTGATACTTTCTCCTTTTTTTCTTCTCCACATAACCCCCTTCATTATATTCTATTCCACCCATAGTGCTATATCCATGGCTCACGCTCATGTATTGCGTGAAAGTTGAAAAAATTGAGATTACTAAAGTATGAAACAATTGCTTGGCTTGTCATCGGGGTTGTGCATGATGAGAGCATTCTTGTGTGACGAAAATGGAGCATGACCAAACTATATGATTTTGTAGGGATGAACTTTCTTTGGCCATGTTATTTTGAGAAGACATGATTGCTTAGTTAGTATGCTTGAAGTATTATTATTTTTATGTCAATATTAAACTTTTATATTGAATCTTTCGGATATGAACATTCATGCCATAATAAAGAAAATTACATGGAAAAATATGTTAGGAAGTATTCCACATAAAAAATTCTATTTTTATCATTTACCTACTCGAGGATGAGCAGGAATTAAGCTTGGGGATGCATGATACGCCTCCAATGTATCTGTAATTTTTTATTGTTCCATGCTATTATATTATCTGTTTTGGATGATAACATGCTTTATTTTACACTTCTATATTATTTTTGGGACTAACCTATTAACCGAAGGCCCATCCCAAATTGTTGTTTTTCTGCCTATTTCAGTGTTTCACAGAAAAGGAATATCAAACGGAGTCCAAACGGAATGAAACCTTCGGGAGCGTGATTTTTGGAACAAATGTGATCCGGGGGACTTGGAGTGGACGTCAAGAAATGCTACCTATTGAGCACTGCATTGGTTTTCCTTTGAAGAGGAAAGGGTGATGCAGCAAAGTAGCGTAAGTATTTCCCTCAGTTTTTGAGAACCAAGGTATTAATCTAGTAGGAGATCACGCTCAAGTCCCACGCACCTACACAAACAAATAAGAACCTCGCAACCAACGCGATAAAGGGGTTGTGAATCCCTTCACGGTCACTTACGAGAGTGAGATCTGATAGATATGATAAGATAATATTTTTGGTATTTTTATGATAAAGAGAAATAAAGATGCAAAGCAAAATAAATGGCAAAGGAAATAACTAAGTGTTGGAAGATTAATATGATGAAATATAGACCCATGGGCCATAGGTTTCACTAGTGGCTTCTCTCAAGAGCATAAGTATGACGGTGGGTAAACGAATTACTGTCGAGCAATTGATAGAATTGAGCATAGTTATGAGAATATATATGTATGATCATGTATATAGGCATCACATCCATGACAAGTAGACCGACTCCTGCCTGCATCTACTACTATTACTCCACACATCGACCGCTATCCAGCATGCATTTAGAGTATTAAGTTCATAAGAACAGAGGAATGCTTTAAGGAAGATGACATGATGTAGAGGGATAAACTCATGCAATATGATATAAACCCCATCTTTTTATCCTCGATGGAAATAATACAATACATGTCGGTTCTCTTTCTGTCACTGGGATCGAGCACCACCAGATTGAACCCAAAGCTAAGCACTTCTCCCATTGCAAGAAAGATCAATCTGATAGGCCAAACCAAACTGGTAATTCAAAGAGACTTGCAAAGATAAACCAATCATACATAAAAGAATTTAGAGGAGAATCAAATATTGTTCATAGATAATCTGGATCATAAACGCACAATTCATCGGATCTCACAAACACACCGCAAAAGAAGATTACATCGAATAGATCTCCAAGAAGATCGAGGAGAACTTTGTATTGAGATCCAAAGAGAGAGAAGAAGCCATCTAGCTAATAACTATGGACCCATAGGTCTGAAGTAAACTACTCACACATCACCGGAGAGGCCATGGAGTTGATGTAGAGGCCCTCCGTGATCAATGCCCCCTCCGGCGGAGCTCCGAAAAAGGCCCCAAGATGGGATCTCTCGGGTACAGAAGGTTGCGGTGGTGGAATTAGGTTTTCGTGGTGCTCCTGGATGTTTGGGGAGTACATGGATATATATAGGAGGAAGAAGTACATCGGTGGAGCAACGGAGGGCCCATGAGGGTGGAGGGCGCGCCCAGGGGGGGTAGGCACGCCCCCTGCCTCGTGCCTTCCTCCCTTGTTTCTTGACAGCCACTCCAAGTCTCCTGGATCACGTTTGTTGAGAAAATCACGTTCCCAAAGGTTTCATTCCGTTTGGACTCCATTTGATATTCCTTTTCTTCGAAATCCTAAAGTAGGAAAAAAACAACAATTTGGGTTGGGCCTCCGGTTAGTAGGTTAGTCCCAAAAATGATATAGAAGTGTAAAATAAAGCCCATTAACATCCAAAGTAGATAATATAATAGCATGGAAAAATCAAAAATTATAGATACGTTGGAGACGTATCAAGCATCCCCAAGCTTAATTCCCGCTCGTCCTCGAGTAGGTAAATGATAAAAGAAGAATTTTTGATGTGGAATGCTTTCTAACGCATTTCTCAATGTAATTTTTATTTATTGTAGCATGAATGTTCATATCCGAAAGATTCAAGATAAAAGTTTAATATTGACATAAAAGTAATAATACTCCAAGCATACTAACTAAGCAATTATGTCTTCTCAAAATAACATGGCCAAAGAAAGTTATCCCTACAAAATCATATAGTCTGGCTATGATCTATCTTCACCACACAAAATATTTAAATCATGCACAACCCCGATGACAAGCCAAGCAATTGTTTCATACTTTTGATGTTCTCAAACTTTTTCAATCTTCACGCAATATATGAGCGTGAGCCATGGATATAGCACTATGGTGGAATAGAATGGCGGTTGTGCGGAAGACAAAAAGGAGAAGATAGTCTCACATCAACTAGGCGTATCAACGGGCTATGGAGATGCCCATCAATAGATATCAATGTGAATGAGTAGGGATTGCCATGCAACAGATGAACTAGAGCTATAAGTATATGAAAGCTCAACAAAATAAACTAAGTGGGTGTGCATCCAACTTGCTTGCTCACGAAGACCTAGGGCATTTTGAGGAAGCCCACCATTGGAATATACAAGCCAAGTTCTATAATGAAAAATTCCCACTAGTATATGAAAGTGATATCATAGGAGACTCTCTAGATGAATAACATGGTGCT
The DNA here is from genome assembly GCF_018294505.1 of Triticum aestivum. NCBI lineage: Eukaryota > Viridiplantae > Streptophyta > Magnoliopsida > Poales > Poaceae > Triticum > Triticum aestivum. Next base: position 128,705,271 of record NC_057812.1, on the reverse strand, counting down.
ACTTTGAAGCACAAGTGTGGAAAAAGGATAGTAGCATTGTCCCTTCTCTCTTTTTCTCTCATTTTTTTATTTGGGCCTTCTTTCTTTTCTTCTTCTTTTCGCCTCTTTTCTCTCTCTTTTTTTGTCCGGAGTCTCATCCCGCTTGTGGGGGAATCATAGTCTCCATCATCCTTTCCTCACTTGGGATGATGCTCTAATAATGATGATCATCACACTTTATTTACTTACAACTCAATACTTAGAACAAAATATGACTCTATGTGAATGCCTCCGATGGTGTACCGGGATGTGCAATGATGCATGAGTGACATGTATGAAAAATTATGAACGGTGGCTTTGCCACAAATACGATGTCAACTACATGATCATGCAAGCAATATGACAATGATGAAGCATGTCATAATAACGGAACGGTGGAAAGTTGCATGGCAATATACCTCAGAATGGCTATTGTTGGGGATATAGTTAACAGATAAAGAACCGCCCAGGAGGGGCCGGGTCAACCCCAATGGTGGATTACAAAAGAAGCCCAGTAATATTCAAGGCGATAGTTTATTAAGACTTGTAGAAGGCCTAAAGCCCAGAGACGGTTTAAGGCCCAATATTGTAAACCGCCATATGAAAAGAAAGACTTGTAAAGAAAGGCATGTAAAGAAGTCACCGAGCCGGACACGTTTATGAACCAGCCGGAACTCTATAGGCCGCCAGGCGTCAACCCATGTATATAAGGGGATGACCCGGCAGCGGCTTAGGGCAAGAAACAAGAGATCGATAACCAGGCCGGCGAACTAGCCTCTTGGTGATCGAAACCCCAGCAATATCAACACAACTAGACGTAGGCTGTTACCTTTATCGTAAGGGGCCGAACTAGTATAAAACCTCTCGTGTCCTTTGTCCCGATTAACCCCTTTAAGATTCCTAGTTGCGATGGCCCTACGACTAAGTCCTTCTGCTAGGACATCTTCCGTGACAATTCCACGACAGTTGGCGCCCACCGTGGGGCCAGTGCACGGTGGATTTGAGTTCTTGAAGGGCAACTTCGAAGGGCTCAAGGGATACGTTGTGGGCCGGATGACCAAGAGTCATCGCGGCAAGCTCTACATCGACTACGAAAGCTGGGGCCCCAAGGCCGGCTCAATAGAGTACGGGTACCGGGTCCCCTTCGGCGGGATTCATGTCTTCATTGGCCAGATCGATGAGTCGGGCCCTGAGCCGAACGCCTACACCAACATCATCGAGACGGCTCAGCTCGCAAGGCCCGCCCAGGCCCGACCCGCCGTAAAGCGTGTGAGGGAGTCCTGGATTAGGGGGTGTTCGGGTAGCCGGACTATACCTTCAGCCGGACTCCTGGACTATGAAGATACAAGATTGAAGACTTCGTCCCATGTCCAGATGGGACTTTCCTTGGCGTGGAAGGCAAGCTTGGCGATGCGGATATTCAAGATCTCCTACCATTGTAACCGACTCTATGTAACCCTAACCCTATCCGGTGTCTATATAAACCGGAGGGTTGTAGTCCGTAGGCAATCAACTCCATATACAACAATCATACCATAGGCTAGCTTCTAGGGTTTAGCCTCCTTGATCTCGTGGTAGATCTACTCTCGTACTACCCATATCATCAATATTAATCAAGCAGGACGTAGGGTTTTACCTCCATCAAGAGGGCCCGAACCTGGGTAAAACATCGTGTTCCCTGCCTCCTGTTACCATCCGGCCTAGACGCACAGTTCGGGACCCACTACCCGAGATCCGCCGGTTTTGACACCGACATTGCTGCTTTCATTGAGAGTTCCTCTGTGTCGTCGCCTTTAGGCCCGATGGCTCCTTTGATCATCAACAACGATGCGGTGCAGGGTGAGACTTTGCTCCCCGGACAGATCTTCGTCTTCAGCGGCTTCGCTCTGCGGGCCAATTCGCTCGGCCACCTAGAGCAGATCGAAAGCTACGCCCCTGGCCATCAAGTCAGGTTTGGAAGCTTAAACTACACGGCTGACATCCGCGGAGACTTGATCTTCGATGGACTCGAGCCACGGCCAAGCGCGCCGCACTATCTCGAGAGGCATGATCTAGCTCTGCCCCCGGACAGTGTCCTGGAGGCCGCACACGCATCGGTTCTGACCCCTAACTCGGAGCCTATTGCGCCAATCGAGGATGAGCGGTTGGACGTCACCTCGGGGGTTGCGATCCCAAAAGCGATCGAGCCGAACGCTAGCCCCGCACTCTGCACGACCCGTGACTCCGAGGATCCGGACTCCTCCCCGGACTCCGAACCCCCCGCGCCCCTGCCAATCGAATCCGATTGGGCGCCGATAATGGAGTTCACCGCCGCAGACATCTTTCAGCATTCGCCTTTTGGCGACATCCTGAATTCTCTTAAGTCTCTCTCTTTATCAGGAGAGCCCTGGCCGGACTACGGTCAGCGAGGGTGGGATACGGACGATGAGGAAATTCAAAGCCCACCCACCACCCACTTTGTAGCCACTGTCGACGATCTAACCGACATGCTTGACTTCAGCTCCGAAGACATCGACGGCATGGACGACGATGTAGGAGACGAACAGGAACCAGCACCTGTAGGGCGCTGGAAGGCCACCTCGTCATATGACATATATATGGTGGATACTCCAAAAGATGGAGATGGCGATGGAACAGTGGGGGATGACGCCCCCAAGAAACAGCCAAAGCGCCGGCGTCAGCGGCGCCGCTCTAAATCCCGCCAAAGCAAAAACGGTGATTCCGGCACGGGAGATAATACTACCCCGGATAGCGCCGAAGAACACCCACCTCAGCAAGATTCGGCACAGGAAGATGGAGAAGCCAGCCCTCATGAGAGAGCGGCAGACCGAGAGGTCGAGGATGATAACTATACGCCTCCCTCCGAAGACGAGGCAAGCCTCGATGACGACGAATTCGTCATACCATCAGACCCCGCCGAACAAGAGCGTTTTAAACGCAGGCTTTTAGCCACGGCAAGCAGCCTCAAGAAAAAGCAGCAACAACTTAGAGCTGCCCAAGATTTGCTAGCTGACAGATGGACTGAAGTCCTTGCGGCCGAAGAGTATGAACTCGAACGCCCCTCCAAGAGTTACCCGAAGCGCAGGCCGCTACCCCGATCAGAGGAGGAAGCACCTACATCACCAGCGCATGACATGGCAGACCGGCCACCTCGCGGCCGCGACAGAGAGGCCTCTCGGCCCTCCACCCAAGCCATGCCCCGACGCCGCTCAACTAAGGCACGGGAAAATGCGCCCGACCTGCGAGACATACTGGAGGATAAGGCAAGACAAACAAGATCGATCTACGGATCGCGCAGGCGCCCTACGGCATGTGACAATGATCTTCACTCCGGATACAACAAATCCGGCCGGGCCGAACACAACAGACATAGCTCTTCCGAGCTGCGTCGTGATATAGCCCAGTACAGAGGCGCCGCACACCCGCTATGCTTCACGAATGAAGTAATGGATCATAAAATCCCAGAGGGTTTCAAACCCGTAAACATCGAATCATACGATGGCACAACAGATCCGGCGGTATGGATCGAGGATTATCTCCTTCACATCCACATGGCACGCGGCGATGATCTACACGCCATCAAATACCTCCCGCTCAAACTTAAAGGACCGGCCCGGCATTGGCTTAACAGCTTGCCAGCAGACTCAATCGGTTCTTGGGAGGACCTGGAAGCCGCATTCCTCGACAACTTCCAGGGCACTTACGTGCGACCGCCGGATGCCGACGACTTAAGCCACATAATTCAGCAGCCAGAGGAATCGGCCAGACAATTCTGGACACGGTTCCTAACAAAGAAAAACCAGATAGTCGACTGTCCGGACGCAGAGGCCCTAGCAGCCTTCAAGCATAACATCCGCGACGAGTGGCTTGCCCGGCACCTGGGACAGGAAAAGCCGAAATCCATGGCAGCCCTCACGACACTCATGACCCGCTTTTGCGCGGGAGAAGACAGCTGGCTAGCTCGCAGTAACAACTTATCAAAGAACCCTGGTAATTCGGATACCAAGGACAAAAGTGGCAGGACACGTCGGAATAAGCAAAAACGCCGCGTTAACAGCGACAGCAATGAAGACACGGCAGTCAATGCCGGATTCAAAGGCTATAAATCCGGTCAGCGGAAAAAGCCATTCAAAAAGAATACTCAGGGCCCGTCCAGTTTGGACCGAATACTCGATCGCTTGTGCCAGATACATGGCACCCCCGAAAGGCCAGCCAATCACACTAACAGGGATTGTTGGGTGTTCAAGCAGGCAGGCAAGTTAAGGGCCGAAAACAGAGACAAGGGGCTGCACAGCGACGACGAGGAGCCCAAGCCGCCGAACAACAATGGACAGAAGGGCTTTCCCCCACAAGTGCGGACGGTGAACATGATATACGCAACCCACATTCCCAAGCGGGAGCGGAAGCGTGCGCTACGGGACGTATACGCGATGGAGCCAGTCGCCCCAAAGTTCAACCCATGGTCCTCCTGCCCGATCACTTTTGATCGAAGGGACCATCCCACTAGCATCCGTCATGGCGGCTTCGCCGCATTGGTTCTCGACCCAATCATCGACGGATTTCATCTCACAAGAGTCCTCATGGACGGCGGCAGTAGCCTGAACCTGCTTTATCAGGATACAGTGCGGAAAATGGGCATAGATCCCTCAAGGATTAAGCCCACAAGAACGACCTTTAAAGGCGTTATACCAGGTGTAGAAGCCAACTGTACAGGCTCAGTAACACTTGACGTGGTCTTCGGATCCCCGGACAATTTCCGAAGCGAAGAGTTAATCTTCGATATAGTCCCGTTTCGCAGTGGCTATCACGCCCTGCTCGGACGAACCGCATTCGCAAAGTTCAATGCGGTGCCGCACTACGCATATCTCAAGCTCAAGATGCCAGGCCCTCGAGGAGTAATTACGGTCAACGGAAACACCGAACGCTCCCTCCGTACGGAGGAGCATACGGCGGCTCTCGCAGCGGAGGTACAAAGTAGCCTTCTCAGGCAATTCTCCAGTCCGGCCATTAAAAAGCCAGACACTGCCAAGCGCGCCCGGAGTAACCCACAGCAGGACCGCCTGGCACACTCTGAGCAAGCGTAGCAATGCGGCCCCAACCCCAGCTTTCGCGACATAGCGAAACCAGTACCTCGCGTACATAACTACGCCCTTGAAATACCATGGGCACAGGGGAAGGGGCACAATAACGGCACGCCCAAAATACGGCTTAAAACATACTAGGGGCTGCCGGATTCTTTTTTTAATTTTTTCTTACTTTCAGGACTCCATACTTCGGACGACCTGTTCGGCAATTCGACTGCCGCACAAACGATGCAAGATCCAGGGAGGCAGACAAGCCATGCCGCATTATGGAACTCCCAGGTGGTCTCTGTTACGAGCGGTATACCTGTTTTAAATACAATTCCGCGGCCTGCCCCTGGTCAGGACATACTGAATAGTCCAATATCTTTTGCTTACCGCACTATTTGTATCGTTCGGCTTTGATAAATAGCCTCTCTATAAACAATGCTTAGCTTTTTGTCTATTTTTTGCATTATCCTCTTTTCACATATATGTTTATTAAATGACATGATTGCACCCGTACACCATGGTACGGCAAACACGCCAGGGGCTTCAGTACCCCTCATAATGGTGTGAGAAGTCCGTACACTTTCACAAGTGCGGCACCCCGAACTTATAGCACTATATGCATCGGCTCCGAATCATGATTTGGGTCAATAGTTGGGTTTGCCCGGCTCCTATGTTTTGGTGCCTTACGTTCCGCTCTATCGGCTAAGGTAGCACTAGGAGAACCACTGCGATTGTGCCCCGGTTCAGCTGGGTTAAGCACCTCAGTGGAGAAAGCTAAAACTGACTGTCATGATGAGGCGAGAGACCGGTCGCTGTTCGAGAGGTTTTTCGAGTCCCTAAAGACTTATGCCGCTTCGAGCGAGGAGCTGGCTTTGTCCGGCCAAGGCGTGGATAGCGCCCCGAACTCGGTCTTCCGAACTAGGGGCTTCGCCGAAATTTAAAATTATAGAGTTCTATGGCTAAGTGAGAGTGTTCAAGCATTATAGTCCGATTGCCTGGTTCGTTGTGCTGAGCGCCTCCCTCGAAGGACCCAACTATGGGAAAAAGAGCGCTCAGGTTTATCCCGAACACCCCAGCACTAGTGGCATGGGGGCAGAAGCCGACGACTGGCCATCTCTCAATTTTTTGATAAACGGCCGCACAGAAAGTAATATTTTAAATTCAATAAGCATTGCTTAGCGCATATGAACAAGTTTTCAGCGCACAGGATAAACACGAGCGAGTTCATTCAAAAATCACATCCTTGGTACATTCATCCGCCACAAGGCGGGCACCTGCAAGAACATCCTTGTAGTAGTTCTCGGGCTTGCGATGCTCCTTCCCCGGCGGTGGCCCGTCCTTCACAAGCTTCTCACCGTCCAGCTTACCCCAGTGCACCTTTGCACGGGCAAGGGCCCGACGGGCACCTTCGATGCAGATGGAGCGCTTGATGACCTCGAGCCTCGGACAGGCCTCCACCAGCCGCCGCACCAGCCCGAAATAGCTCCCAGGCAGGGCCTCTCCGGGCCACAGCCGAACTATGAAGCCCTTCATGGCCTGTTCGGCCGCCTTGTGGAGCTCGACCAGCTGTTTCAGCTGGTCGCTCAAAGGCACAGGGTGTCCGGCCTCAGAATACTGAGACCAGAACACCTTCTCCGTCGAGCTGCCCTCTTCAGCTCGGTAGAATGCTGCGGCGTCGGATATGCTGCAGGGAAGATTTGCGAATGCCCCTGGAGAGCTCCGGATTCGGGTAAGTAACAAGTAGTTTACTTTTATATTTCTGCTTTGCATGAAGAATGCCTTACCCGCTGCTATCTTCCTCATCTCCTCCAACTCTTGGAGGGCCTTTTGGGCTTCGGCCTTGGCAGTCTCAAGGGCCGTCGCGAGCTCGGATGCTTGCGCCTTTGACTCAAGCTCCAAACTCTCATGTTTTTTCATGAGAGCCTGAAGCTCTTGCTGCACCTCGCCGACCTGAGCCCCAAGTCTGTCTCGCTCGGTGCGCTCTGCGGCCGTTTTCTTTTCGGCCTCAGACAGCGCCTGCTTAAGGGTCGCCACCTCAGTCGTGCCCCCTACAATAAGCAGTACAATCCTGTTATTTTTTTTGCAATCGCGCCTTTTTATAGGCACTTTTTTTGTAAGGTATTTCTTACCTTCTTTCTCCTCGAGCTGCCGCTTGGCAAGGCCGAGCTCTTGCTCGGTCCACTCGAGGTCCTGCTTCAGGACACCCACCTCCGCAGTCAGTGCGGCGGTGGATAGCAGCGAAGCCTACATACGCATATTGACTCTTTTTGTTAGACTCCTGTGAAATTTAATAGATCCTCTATTCGGCTTTTCTTTCCGAACGCCAAACAGAGCATCAGGGGCTACTGTCTATGCGGTAATATTTTTACATATTTTTACTTACCTCGAAGCCTGTTAGAAGGCTAGCGCAAGCTTTAGTCAGTCCGCTCTTGACGGACTGAACCTTCTGGATCACCCTACTCTTAATAGTACGGTGCCCCTCGTCGATGGAGGCGCCATCGGGCACCTCTAGCAGATTGTCCGGCACCTCTGGTTGGACGGAGGCCGCCGGCTCAGAAGGCTTGCTCCTCTTGGAAGGAGTTCGCCTACCGCGGTCTGGAACTGTGGAAGATTCCGGCGCGGTGTCCGGCACAAAGCCGGACTTGGAGCCCTGGGGGGCCTTAACCCCTTCACTCCTGGAGTCCGGGAGGTTGCCTTAAGGCTCCTCCCGGACCACCTCCTCCTGCCCCGGAGCTTGTCGCGACGCCACTTCGGCGTCGTCTGCAGTGCAGGGGGAGACAGCGGGCGGAACTGAGTTCACGTCCGATGAGTCCAGGGAGCCGCCCGACGATTCGTTGAATTCGGCCTGGGGCGGGCTGCATAATTATGTTCGACATTAGGGAAAGCTATGCAACAAAGGAACATCATGAGTTACTCTGATGTCCGAACTTACGATTTCGCAGGACGCTTGGCCCTGTTTGGCCACTCCTCTTCACCCTCTTCGGCGTCGGGGGAGTAGTCCGGTGGAGGGGTCTTCCTTTTCCTAGACCCCTCGGCCTCCCCCGTTGGGGCGGCCTTCCTCTTCTCTCCTCCCTCTGCTGGGGGGGGGGGAGAGTTTTCTTCTTCCTCCTCCTCGTTTTCACAGGAAGAGGGCGTCTTGGACTCGTCGGATGACAAGTCCGACACCACCACGTTGCGGGCACTCTTTCGAGTCCCTGTGGTCTTCTTCTTCTTGGCCTTCTTCTCCGGCACCACATAAGGCACCGGAATCAGCAGCTTCACTAGTAGAGCTGGGGCTGGGTCTTCGGGCAGCGGAGCCGGGCAGTTAATCGGTCTGGATATCGCTCGCCAAGCCTGTCAAAGGTAAGGGAGTTTTGATCCCGCATAGAGTCAAACTATAAAAAAAGCTTAACATCCTGTAAAAGGTGAAGATAGCTTACCTCACTAGCGTGACGCTGCGAGCTGTATCCGCGGTCCTCGGAAGCGGATGCGGGAGCCTCGGCGCTCTTGAATAGCACCTTCCAGGCATCTTCGTACATCGTGTCGAAGAGCCTGCTAAGGGTTTGGTGCTGCGCCGGGTCGAACTCCCACAGATTAAAATCCCGTTGTTGGCACGGGAGGATCCGGCGGACGAGCATAACCTGGATTACATTAACAAGCTGGATTGGCTTGTTCACCAGGGACTGGATGCATGTTTGCAATCCGGTCACCTCTTTTTCGTCACCCCACGACAGGCCCGTCTCTTTCCAGGACATAAGCCGCGTGGGGGGTCCGGATCGGAACTCGGGGGCTGCGGTCCATTTCGGATCGCGTGGCTTGGTGATGTAAAACCACCCGGATTGCCACCCCTTTAGGGTCTCCACAAAAGAGCCCTCGAACCATAGGACGTTGGCCATCTTGCCCGCCATGGCGCCTCCGCACTCCGCCTGGCTGCCGCGCACCACCTTGGGCTTGACGTTGAAGGTCTTGAGCCAGAGGCCGAAATGAGGGCGGACGCGGAGGAAAGCCTCGCACACGACGATAAACGCCGAGATGTTGAGGATGAAGTTCGGGGCCAGATCGTGGAAATCCAGGCCGTAGTAGAACATGAGCCCCCGGACAAATGGGTGGAGTGGAAAACCCAGTCCGCGGAGGAAGTGGGGAAGAAATACTACCCTCTCATGGGGCCTTGGGGTGGGGAGAAGCTGCCCCTTTTCGGGAAGCCGGTGCGCGATGTCCTTGGACAGGTATCCGGCCTTCCTTAGCTTCTTGACTTGGCCCTCCGTAGCGGAGGAGACCATCCACTTGCCTCCCGCTCCGGACATTGCTGGAGAAGGTTGAGGTGGGAAGTGCGGGCTTGGGCGCTGGAGCTCGAGTGCGCAGGAGATGGATAGGCAAAGGAGGAAGAAGGCGTAGGTAAAAAGGTGGATCCTTATCCCCTTATATGGGCGGATGCGGTTGTGCGTCCCCACCAGCCTAGTAAAACTCGCTTGCCTCCCAAGCGCCGTGATAAATGGCGCGGTTGGGTTACCCACGTCCGTATTGATGAGAATCCCGTAAAGGGGGTACACGATCTCTGCTTTGACAAGACGTGCCAAGGAAACCGCCTCGCAAAACATGCTGAGGTGGAAAAGTAAAAACGATTCGAGTGAAGGACTTGGCCGTAGTGTGATGACGCACTGCGGAATACGTCAGCAGATTTGATTTGTGTTAATATTATTCTCTCTATGGCAATATGTGGAAGCTTATTTTGCAGAGCCGGACACTACTCTTGGTGTTTACAATCTTCTATGAAGGACTTGGAGGAGGAACCCGCCTTGCAATGCCGAAGACAATTTGCGCGCCGGACTTGTCGTCATTGAAGCCTGGTTCAGGGGCTACTGAGGGAGTCCTGGATTAGGGGGTGTTTGGGTAGCCGGACTATACCTTCAGCCGGACTCCTGAACTATGAAGATACAAGATTGAAGACTTCGTCCCGTGTCCGGATGGGACTTTCCTTGGCGTGGAAGGCAAGCTTGGCGATGCGGATATTCAAGATCTCCTGCCATTGTAACCGACTCTATGTAACCCTAACCCTATCCGGTGTCTATATAAACCAGAGGGTTGTAGTCCGTAGGCAATCAACTCCATATACAACAATCATACCATAGGCTAGCTTCTAGGGTTTAGCCTCCTTGATCTCGTGGTAGATCTACTCTTGTACTACCCATATCATCAATATTAATCAAGCAGGACGTAGGGTTTTACCTCCATCAAGAGGGCCCGAACCTGGGTAAAACATCGTGTTCCCTGCCTCCTGTTACCATCCGGCCTAGACGCACAGTTCGGGACCCACTACCCGAGATCCGCCGGTTTTGACACCGACAGCGTGCCTTCGTGGGTTGCAGCCATGGAGGTGAATACTCGGAAGGATTAGTGGATGGCTGTGAGACGGCCATCTGTTCTGACGCTACATCATCAACATGCGAGACGGATTCCTTGTACCAACTACAAGACGACATGCTCGGGGGCTGTTCCGATGGCAGCAGTATTCCGGACCCCTGCGAGCCGCCGAATTGAGCCGGGGTCTTCATGGCTGGCACTCAACCCGGGAAGAACTCCACAGCTGCAGCAGCAGCAGCCACCGGGTCGGTAGCGGCCGGGTCAGGAGATCCCGTGCACCCCTCGGCTCAGATGCTAATGGGCCTCATGGACAAGTTGACGGTTCTGTTGACTGCTATGGTAGAGCCGGCGGATAAGGCCCGGCATGACCCGGAGGTGGCATAGGTACAAGAAGAGATGGCACAGGCGAAGGAAAATTTAGCAGCGGAAGAGGTCAGGATGGCCGCGGAGCGGGCGACATTGGACGTTCGTGCTCAGCAACTTCAAGCGGAGACTTTCCAGCCCTCGGTGGATCTGAATGCGTCAAACGAGGTGATGATAAGAAGGCACCAGAAAACTCAGTCACGTCTGCCTCTGACGTTCGATCCTAGGAACCTTTTTCACACACCCGGGGCCAGTCAGAGTAACCCGCTGGAGCCAAACCGGATCCCAACACCCGGTGCGCCCGTTCAGCCGCGGGCCGCGGAACCACCTCGTATGAATACCGCTTTGCCTCATTATACACCAATACCACCGGGTCTTTTTCCAATCCTCTGGAGAATCTCATCACTGCGTCAGCTTGTTTGGCGGCTCTCCCAATGGAAGGCGACTCCTCGACAGCAATCGAAACACGATGGGTGAGAGAGCTTCTTCAGACAGCTATGGCGAAGCAGGATGCGTACTCTTACAGTCGAGACATAATCCATTCAACCCCTCGTCCGAGCCGGAGCCCGAGCTATAGCAGGCATATGGACTCGGCTTATATGTTGAGTAATGCTCAACGTCGTAACCAGCCATGCAGGCATGAGCCGGAGCAGGCTGGAGCCCCTCACTTAGCGGATCAGAAGAGGATCCGAGAAGAAGTTGAGCGGGCGGTTCAACTGGCAGCTGGGCAGGCGGCTCATCCAACTTTTCCGGCTTATCCAGCAACCTTTGTTGAGGCAGGAGTAGCCACAAGAACAGGAGGTGTTCCTTGCCTGGTGCCGGCTATACGTAATGAGCGTTTACCAAAGGACTTCAAGGGGCCTCGTAAGGTGCCTAATTACACGGCCGACTTACAGCCTGGGGCCTAGATTGAAATTTATGAGATGGCGATGGAGCTGTTGGAAGTTAGTGATGCGGCAATGGCCAAGTACTTCACTATGATGTTAGATGGAATGGCTCGCACTTGGTTGAAAGGATTGCCCCCCAATCCATCGACTCATGGGCGGAGTTAAAGGCCCGGTTCATTCAGAACTTCAAAGACACATGCAAACAACCTATGTCAATCGTGGACCTGACTAATTGTAAGCAAGAGGAAGGTGAGTCCACGACCCATTGGGTGCGCCGGGTTAAAGAAATAATACATTCATCTGATAAGATGGATGCCGGCTCGGCAGTCTTAATGTTGGAGAAAAATTGTCGTTTTGAACCTCTGAAGCAGAAGCTGGGGCGGCTCAAGCGTGACTGCAATGACATGGGCCAGTTGATGGCGGCTTTGGTCAAGTATGCTGATTCTGACAGTACCAAGGATCCTGTGTCTGATGAATAAAAAACAGGGAAGGGAAAGAAGAACGGCAATGGCAAAGGTCAACAGCATAACCCGGCGAATCAAGGAGGTAATAAACATAAGGCTGACGAATTTGTGGCTAACACCAATGCGTAGGGCAACAACCAACGACGTAAGGGTAGGCAACCCCCTCGGTCAGGCGGGTCAGGTCCCACCCTCGAACAACTATTGAATGAACCTTGTCCGAGACACGGCACCCGGGAGAAGCCAGCCACCCATCTGTGTAAGGACTATACAATCATGAAAGTGTTTAAAAACTCCAACACGTTTGATGGTAGCCACGGACCTGGCGGCGGTTCGGGAGGAGGCGGCTTTCAAGGCCCGGGCGCCGGGTCAGGCGGTGGCAGTTTTCACGGCCAGGGCCATCCAGGTAACCAGGGTGGCTATAATTAGCAACCCGGCCAAAATAAGCAGCAATCTGGATATCAGAGTCACCTGAAACAGTTGAATAGTGGGCAGTACCATGTATTTACCACTAGATTATGCAAGAGGGTCCATAAGCTTCATAAGAGGGTTGTCAATGCCATTGAGCCAACGGTTCCGCGTTATTTGAGGTGGTTAGAACAGCCAATTGTGTGGAGCAGAGAAGATCATCCTTCCCGGGTTGATAATTCGGGTCAGTTGGCCTTGGTGGTGGCACCTCAAGTTGGTGGATACAAGTTCACTAAGGTGCTCATGGACGAAGGCAGTAGCATTAACATCCTCTATTATGAGACGTTTCGTCGGATGGGGTTGACTGATAAGAGTCTTAAACAATCCAACACTGTTTTTCATGGTGTTGTCCCTGGTAAGTCGGCATACCCCATTGGTAAGATTGGACTGGAAGTAGCCTTTGGGGATGAATATGATTCCAGGGCTGAGAAGTTAACTTTTGAAGTGGTTAAGATCAAAAGCACATATCATGCTCTGTTTGGACGGCCGGCTTATGCCAAGTTCATGGCTCGGCTGTGTTACGTGTATCTGCAGCTCAAGATGCCGGGTTATAAAGGCACCATCACAGTACATGGAAGCCGGAAAATAGCCTTGGAATGTGAAGAAGGTGATGCCGCTTATGCTGATTCTGTTTGTGCGATAGAGGAGTTGAAGTTTTATAAAGATAATGTTGACCCGACAGACATGACGTCTTTGAAGAAGCCAACTATGGAGCATGAATCGGTGTTGAAATTCAAGTCAGCTGATGACACCAAGATGGTTGATTTTGTGCCTGGTGGCTCATCCAAATAGTTCATCATCAGTGCCAACTTGGATCCAAAATAGGAAAGCACGCTCATCAAGTTCATTCGTGAGAACCGAGACATCTTTGCATGGAAACCTTCTGACATGCCGGGTGTCCCGAGAGAACTCGCTGCGCACACTCTTAATATTGATCCGAAGTTTAAGCCGGTCCGGAAATTCCTTCGACGGTTCAATGAGGAAAGGCGCAAGGCCATTGGATAAGAGGTGGCCCGGCTCTTGGCAGCCGGGTTTATTGTTGAAGTTTTTCACCCAGAATGGTTGGCTAACCCGGTGCTTGTACTCAAGAAGAATGGCACTTAGCGTATGTGTGTAGATTACACCGATTTGAACAAGTCTTGTCCGGTTGATCCTTTTGCTGTCCCTCGTATTGATCAGATCATTGATGCTACAACGGGTTGTGAGTGTTTGAGCTTTTTGGATGCTTACTCAGGTTATCATCAGATCAAAATGGTGGTTAAGGACCAGGAGAAAACAACTTTCATCACTCCGTTTGGAGCCTTCTGCTATGTGTCTATGCCTTTTGGGCTTAAAAGTGCCCAGGCAACTTATCAACGGTGTGTGCAGAATTGCCTTCACAATCAGATTGGGCGTAATGTTCATGCTTATGTGGATGATATAGTGGTAAAATCCAGTGAGGGAGAGACCTTGATAACAGATCTGAAGGAGACCTTTGACAACCTCCGGGTCTACAAGATGATGCTTAACCCGGCCAAGTGTGTCTTCGGAGTCCCAGCTGGTAAGCTCTTGGGTTTTTTAGTGTCTAACAGAGGTATTGAAGCTAACCCAGAGAAAATTAAGGCAATCACCTCCCTAGCTAAACCGGCGTGCATCAATGACGTTCACCGACTGGCGGGCCCGTCGCTGCTTTGAGCCGGTTCATAAGCCGGATAGGGGCGAAGGCGATGCCTTTGTATCAGACAATGAAGAAGACAGATGACTTTGTTTGGAGTGATGCTGCAAACTCTGCTTTTGAGGATCTGAAGAAACAGCTGGCTGAGCCACCGGTTCTTGCCGCTCCGGTTGAGAAAGAGCCGTTATTGTTATATGTAGCTGCTAACTCACATGATGTTAGTGTGGCTATTGTGGTGGAGCGCAAGGAGGCTGGAAAGGAACATCCGGTCCAACGACCGGTTTATTACGTCAGTGAGGTACTGATTGAATCTAAACAAAGATATCCACATTGGCAGAAGCTCGTGTACGGGGGGGTTCATGGCAAGCCGGAAGCTCAAACATTACTTTCAGGGTCACCCAATCACGGTGGTTAGCTCTGCTCCTTTAGGAGACATCATTCAAAATAGAGAAGCCACAGGACGAGTCGCCAAGTGGGCTATTGAACTTGGGTCTCATGGTCTAAAGTATATGCCACAGACTGCGATCAAATCTCAAGCACTGGTGGACTTCATTAATGACTGTACAGAGTTGCAGATGCCAGAAGAGAAACCAGACAACACATATTGGACAATTCATTTTGATGGGTCTAGACAGTTGGAGGGCTAGGGGGCTGGAGTTGCGTTAACTTCCCCTCGAGGTGACAAATTTTGTTATGTGTTGCGATTGATGTTTCCTTGTACTAACAACGCAGCAGAATATGAAGCCTTGCTCCATGGTCTTCAAATGGCCAAAGAGATGAGATTGAGCCGGGTCCGGTGTCTTGGTGATTCAGATTTGGTGGCTCAACAGGTGTCAGGCAAGTGGGACTCTATGGACCCTATCATGGCGGTTTATCGCCGTGAAGTTGACACTGTTGCAGGACATTTTAAAGGTTATCAGGTGGAACACATAGACCGTAGGAAGAACGAAGCGGCGGATGCTCTAAGCCGGCTAGGGTCTCAGCGTAAGCCGGTGCCACCTAATACCTTTTTGGATATTTTGCATAACCCGTCTGTTAAGTCACCTGCAGAGGAAGATTTAGCTATTCCTGACCCAGAGGCACAGTTGGTGGCGGCTCTTCACGTCATTCCAGATTGGATAGTGCCGTTCTTGGCTTACATGACCCGGGGAGAGTTGCCAGAGGATGAGACCCTGGCCCGACAGATAACCCGGCGGTCCAAGTCAATGACGATTTATGACAGAGAGTTATACCATCGCAGCGTATCTGGAGCGTTTCAGCGGTGTGTTTCTCCTGAAGAAGGCCAAGAAATACTTCATGAGATCCATGAAGGGGATTGTGGTCATCACGCCTGGTCAAAGTCTCTTGTGGCCAAAGCTTTTCGTCATGGTTTTTACTGGTTGACGGCTCACGCTGATGCAGAAGATCTGGTCACTAGGTGTGATGGATGTCAAAAATTTGCACGACGAGCGCATGTGCCGGCTCAAGAGTTGCGGATGATTCCAATCACTTGTTCATTTGCAGTCTGGGGACTTGACATGGTTGGGCCTTTCAAAAGGTCCAAGGATAAAAAGACACAACTTTTAGTAGCAGTCGGCAAATTCACAAAATGGGTTGAGGCAGAGCCGGTGAGTAAGTGTGATGCAGCCACGGCGGTTCAGTTCATGAAAAAAGTGATCTTTCATTTTGGTTTTCCACACAGTATTATCACGGACAATGGCACTAATTTGTCCAAAGGGGCTATGGAGGAGTTTTGTCAACATGAGCATATCCGGCTAGATGTGTCCTCCGTAGCTCACCCTCAATCCAATGGTCAGGCTGAGAGAGCAAATCAGGAAATCTTAAAAGGTATTAAGCCCCGGCTTATGGTTCCCTTACTGAGGACGTCGGGTTGTTGGGTCGAGGAGTTGCCCTCGGTGCTTTGGAGCATCAACACCACCCCTAACAGGTCTACAGGTTATACACCTTTCTTCATGGTTTATGGGGCGGAAGCAGTGTTGCCCAGTGACATCCGTCATGACTCGCCTCACGTGGCGGCTTACATTGAAGCTAATAACGAACAATCCTGACAGGATGCACTTGATTTATTAGATGAGGAGAGAGATTTGGCGGCGGCTCGATCAGCAATTTATCAGCAAGATTTGCGCCGTTATCACAGCCGCCGAGGTAAGTCCACGACCTTTCAAGAAGGTGACCTGGTGCTCCGGCTCATTCAGGATCTATCAAATGCACACAAGTTATCCCCGCCTTGGGAAGGACCCTTTGTGGTCAGCAATAACTTAAACAACGGGTCATATTACCTCATTGACGTTCGAGAGCACAAAGACTCACGTAAGTCGGAGGAGGAGACCCGCCGGCCGTGGAACATTGCTCAACTTCGGCCATACTACACCTGAGCCACCGGCTCTCATCATGTACATACTTTGACGTTGTATATACTATGATAAGTAATAAAGCAGGGCTTCTGTCCCTTTCCTTTTTCAGAATTACATATCTTTTCTCTTTTTTACTATTTAAAATGACTATTAAGGAGCTGATCATATCTGAATCAAGTCTAACCTTTTTTGGTCCGGCTTATGATCGTATTCGAATATAGCTGTAAACCTCATGGTCACTTGGGGGCTTCCTGTTCAAACATAGGTCGTATTCGAAACAAAGAGAACATAGCTATCATAACCCTCTTGATCGAATCAAAGCCAAACTCACCAGAGGGCTTCTTGATCGTATCTGAATCATAGCTTAACCTCTCTTGGGTCTGACTTGGATCGTATTTGAATCAGGGTCGTTAAAAACTTCTCAAGATCATCTGGGGGCTTCCTGTTCAAACGTAGGTCATATTCCAACCAAAGAGAGCATAGCTGTCGGTACCCTCTTGACCGACGCAATGCCAAAGCCACTAGGGGCTATATGATCGTATTCGAATCTTAGCTTAACCCCTTTGGTCCGGTTTACTGATCGTATTTGAATCAGAAACCCCCAACCTTTAGTTACAAGATTGTTTATATTGTTTGCCGCCTCTTATTTGTCTTATTGGCTTTTTATTGTCTCAATTTTAACAATCAGCAAGGTCTTTTCGCCGGCTTGACTATTTTGACAATAAACCACCAACGCATGATAATTATCAGGCATTCAGAAGCATTGACTTCTCAAAAGGGCTGGATCGACAACCTCATCACCCAGGTCATGTAAACCGGCGATCCAGAGGGAAAAAATAGGTATGACTGTTAATCATGAACATTTGTTTTCTGCGTTAATCAAAGGTTGTTTCAACATTGTTTATTTTCGAATCTATTTCTGTTCTTTCTATTATGATAAACCATTGGTTATATACCGGTTGTTCTGACCCGTTCGGTACTAAACCGCCAAGCCAGTTTCTTCCTTTTTTTATAGGAACAGAGCTGAAATATTACAGAAATAACTATAAATGTTACGCATATATTGACATCAAGAGGCAAGGAGTCACACACGGTGTCTTATGCACGATGGCATAGGCAAAGTATGCGGTTGTTTTAAACTAAACCTATTACAAAGCTCTAAAAGAGCCCATGAAGATGGTCTTTACTCTCCCCTCGCTGGTTCACCTCCTTCTGCGGATTGGAAGTTGGGTTTTGACCAGTCAAAACCGTTCATGGTAATGAATTCTGCCTCTTCATCAATCAGGCCAGCCAGATCAACTTCCGGAGCAAATGTATGTTCACGAACCGGCGGGATTAGATCTGTCACCTTGTACGGGGGAGTTGCCATCTTCTTATTCTCCGAGTCAAAACCCGGCTGATATTTGTCAATGTTGGTTTCATCTCCAAGAATCGTAGCCTGAGGTCGAACTCCTCTCACACAAGCAATGAAATCATCTTGCTCAAATGGTGATCCGTCTTCCTTCACGGTAGGGTACCCCCTGGCTACATCTGCCGGGTCTAGGTCTGGCACCCAGGCTTTGGAGTGGCTCAGGGTAGTCAAAGCCCCGGCTCTGGCACATGATCGTTTGACTTCTTGGAACCTGGCGGGTAAGATTGACAGTCTTTTCAAGACATCACTAAACCGGTTGGGTCCTTGTTTGGCAGGAGAGATAGCAGCAAGTGCCCGTTGCGCGCCAATGTACAACTGTTCCACTAAGGTATGGACCGCCTTTAGTTTAGTCACGTTATCTTGGCTCAGATTCTTGCTCGCGGGCCTGCACATATTTTGTAAAACAAAGGGTCAGCTAGCGGTTTATATTTCAGATCAAAAGAAGGTATAAAAGATTAGTACAGACGGCTTACCAAATATGGCGGAAACCATTTGAGACACCCAGTTCTTTAAGCCGGTCAGCTCTGTAGTAACCTCCTCAAAAGCTGGTTCAGCTTTTTCGGCGCGTTGTGTCAGCAGTGTCTTCTCTTCAGCCCAGGTTTTCTTCTTGGCAGTCAAGCTGGTTTTCAATTTCTTCGTCTCAGTAAGACTCAATTGAAGTTTAGAGTTGGCAGATTTGATTTCTGCCTCCTGATCTGCCAGCCGGGTCTTGGCGTCAGTTAATTGCGAGCCCAATTCAGACAGGGCGTTCTACAAAACACACACAGGTGTGTCAAGGCTTAAATTAAAGTTCAAGAGTCAAGATTCAAGTCTCAAGTACTCTGCACTGCAAAACCACTTGACACTTGGGGGCTAATGTATGCCAAAACAATTTCTTATGACTCTAATATATTTCAAGTCCCAAGTACCTTACAAAGTAACAGCACTTGGCACTTGGGGGCTAATGCATGATGTTCAGAAAGTCTCTCAAGATTAAGCCGGATTACAATATTTGATTGGGTTCGGTCCAAGACAGTGATAAAATTAAAAGTACCGGCTCATTTATGGTCAAGTGAACCGGCCCTTGGGGACTACAGGTGAAGTTTGTTCTATTTGATTGGACTTCAGAAAAATCTAAAGGTAAAAGCTTTAACCTATATCATAAGTCTGTAGATTATTCAGGTTTTATCATAATCTAAAGACTTGGGGGCTGGCAAAATATAAGTAAGCCGGAAGAGCATACCTCATACTTCAGCTGCAACTGCTTGACCATTTCAGTTTCCGATTCACGGCTGGAGTGCACATGGCTGAGATAGCCGGACAATATGTCAATTGTGTTCAGATGGTTATAATGAGAAATATCAAAGCGCAGTTCCTGTCTTTCCAAGGCCTCTTGTTTAGCGGTGTGATGAGCCAACACGGTGGGATTCCCCATCTCAACAAAGCGGCTTCCAGTTATCAGAACGTCCGGGGCAGACGGTGTTGGCAGGTTGGCCGAGCTGGATGGTCCGATAGCAGAAGGGTTAACGGTGGTATCATCAGCTGACGGCTCAGGAGGATTTAATTCAGCATCGGCAGCCGGGTCTTCTGGTGCTTCAGTTTGAGGGGGAGAAGGTGGCATGGCCGGTTCAGGTGCAAGGACTGACGAATCTTCCGCCGGCCTAGCCACGTTGGCCTTCTTCGACTTGGCTTGGCCACTAAGAAAGATGTTATAAAACAGTTAATATAAAGAGGCAGTATGAAAGACATGGAGGCAAGATGAATCCTTCCTTACCCAGGGGCAGTCTTAAAGGCCGGGAGTTGAGTCTGAGATGAGTCGCCAGAAGAGCGAGACACCTCCTGTAAAGATAAAATAAGATTAGTAATACAAGGGAATAGATTCATGAATGAAAGCTGAAGAGGAATATAAAAGAGACCTCATGTTGACGTTTTTGAGGAGTTTGTTGTACAACAAAAGGCGGCTCATCATCATTCGGGCTTGACGACGGCTCCTGTGTTGCTGCTTTTTCAAAAGAAAATGAGGGTCCAAATAAGCCAAAGGGTGCGAAAACCTTACTTTCCGGGTTACTAGTCGAAGTTTCTGTCTTGGCAAATGGTCTGAGTAGAATGAAATGATTACCTCTTCTTCTCCGGCCTAACTGGCCCCGTGTCGTCCTGGCAATAATCAGTGTCAATAAGGTTGTTAAAAAGCTGGCCAAGGGAATCAAGGGCTACCTCCAACTCAGAATCGTCGAGCTTCATCGGGTCCTCGGCTATGCTCTTCTTCTTCTTGGACCTCCGGGTCGTCTTCTTGGCGGTTATGGCGGAGGCTTTAGCCTTCTTGGCAGCTTCATGATCATATTTGGCTTTCCAGACGTCAGATTTGGCCTGTAAACAAGTAAACAAGATAAAAGGCCGTGCAGGTATTTGAAACTATTGAGAAAAATAGAAAGATAAAAAGGTCAGGGGGTTCTTACCTCAGGCGCCGGGTTAAGTTTGCAGAAGGGGTTTAACCCGACTTTACTGCAATCTTCATATTTGTCGTTCACCAGAAGAGTTGACATTGAAACAATATCTTCTTCAGTAAGTTGAGCAGAGCTGTGACGAAGAGAGTCAATTGGGCCCCCAGCATACTCATACATCAATTTGGATCGACGGCTTAGAGGGATGACCCACCATGAGATCCAGCAACAAGTCAAATCAACCCCGGTTAAGCCGTTCCCCAATAAGGCTTTAATCCTTTTAATTGATGGAATGGGTTTCTTGCGTTCAACAGCAGTGAGCTTATCAGGGAGTACAAACTTGGAATCAAGACGTTCCACGCGATAACCTGGCAGTGGTTTCTCATTGGCTGGAGAAATATCTTGACAATAAAACCATGTCTGGTTCCAGTCTTTGGGATGACTCAGCAAGACTATAAGGGGAAAGACGGCGCCCTGTCGGCGTTGAATTGAGATGCCTCCAAGTTCCAAGCTAGGACCGTTGGTGCACTCGTTTTGATGGTTCAGATAAAAATACTCTCTAAAGAGCTCCACAGTCGGTTCTTCTTGAAGATATACCTCACAGAGAACTTGGAAATTGCAGATATTGGATATGGAATTGGGCCCGAGATCTTGAGGGTGAAGTTTGAAAAAAATGGAGGACATCTTTGAAGAACTTTGAGCCGGGTGGTGAAAAGCCACGGTTCATGTGGTCAGAAAAGACAATGACTTCACCATCTTTTGGATTGGGCCGTTCCTCGTCCGGGTCAGGTGCACGGTAAGACATGACATTCTTCCCTGGCAAAAAACCTATGGTAAAGAATTCCTTCAGATTGTCCTTAGTTACTGTCGAAGGGACCCAGTTGCAGACAGTCGGTGTTTTCGACAGCATGATGTTTAAAAGAAGAACTGAAAAGAAAGTAACATGCCTGTTCAATTCAATGATAATGGTGAAATTAAGTGATAATGGTACAAGGGAGTAATGGCGGCTTAAGTAAGGGCTAATGTCATATAAGGAAAATCAAGCCGGCGTAATAAGCCGCCATGACTACAGATATTTGAGAAAGCAAATTCGGCTAAGTGTTGAGACAAACAAGTTTCCTAATTGCGTGATATTATTCCAGATCAAAAAGGCTATTCAAAATGGAAGAAATTCTAGACCTAAAAGTTTAGCGCATATGAGTTTGTGAGTCCTAAATGAGGTCTTTGTACTAGGAAAGGGATCTACTAGTATCAAGAGTAGGCGCAAAACAACTATCGCACAAGCATATATCTCTTTTTGGATCCAGAGGAGGCTGCAGTGGAAGAACTACGAAGAACTGCGATAAACTATGAAGGAGAACACTTACAACCACAGATTTGTTGCGGATGTCGTCGCCGTTTCTCTGGACTGATTCCGGTCAATGCAGCGGCCAAAGTCGACGAAGGCGAGGTGGTCTGCGACGGCGGTAGAGCTCGAGCGGCGGTAGGGTTGTGAGAGGAAGAAGACGAAGAGAGAGAGAGAAGAATGAGGAAGACTGCTGCATGCCTATTTATAAGGGATAAGCAGACAGGCAGGCGCGAAAATCGAGGAAGACCCGAATAATGGTTATCCAACTACACAGACGCCTCGATTCTCGGAAGACATTAAAAGGAAAGATCCGTTGAGGATGACATCAGAACAGTCTTTTTGTGTTTTCTGAAGATGACGTCATGGCGGGTTACAGAGTTTTCTACAAAGATAGGAAAATGGTTTTATTTTAAGTATTGAAGATTGACAAAGAACAAAGTTCAAGGCCAACCTGGGGCCTAATGTTGGGGATATAGTTAATAGATAAAGACCCGCCCAGGAGGGGCCGGGTCAACCCCAACGGAGGATTACAAAAGAAGCCCAGTAATATTCAAGGCAATAGTTTATTAAGACTTGTAGAAGGCCTAAAGCTCAGAGACGGTTTAAGGCCCAATATTGTAAACCGCCATATGAAAAGAAAGACTTGTAAAGAAAGGCATGTAAAGAAGTCACCGAGCCGGACACGTTTATGAACCGGCCGGAACTCTGTAGGCCGCTAGGCGTCAACCCATGTATATATGGGGACAACCTGGTGGTGGCTTAGGGCAAGAAACAAGAGATCGATAACCAAGCCGATGAACTAGCCTCTTGGTGATCGAAACCCCAGCAATATCAACACAACTAGACGTAGGCTGTTACCTTCATCGTAAGGGGCCGAACTAGTATAGAACCTCTCGTGTCCTTTGTCCCGATTAACCCCTTTAAGCTTCCTAGTTGCGATGGCCCTATGACTAAGTCCTTCTGCTAGGACATCTGCCGTGACAATTCCACGACAGCTATGGAAATGCCATAATAGGTAGGTATGGTGGCTATTTTGGGGAAGGTATATGGTGGGTTTATGGTACCGGCGAAAGTTGCGCGATACTAGAGAGGCTAGAAATGGTGGAAGAGTGAGAGTGCGTATAGTCCATGGACTCAACATTAGTCATAAATAACTCACATAATTATTGCCAAAAATTATTAGTTATCGAAACAAAGTATTACGCGCATGCTCCTAGGGGGATAGATTGGTAGGAAAAGACCATCGCTCGTCCCCGACCGTCACACATAAGGAAGACAATCAATAAATAAATCATGCTCCGACTTCATCACATAACGGTTCACCATACATGCATGCTACGGGAATCAAAAACTTCAACACAAGTATTTCTCAAATTCACAACTACTCAACTAGCATGACTCTAATATCACCATCTCCATATCTCAAAACAATTATCAAGTATCAAACTTCTCATAGTATTCAATGCACTTATATGAAAGTTTTTATTATTGCCATGTTGTTCTAAAGTACTCTCGAAATAATATAAGTGAAGCATGAGAGAACAATTATTTCTATAAAATAAATCCACCACCGTGCTCTAAAAGATATAAGTGAAGCACTAGAGCAAAAACTATATAGCTCAAAAGATATAAGTGAAGCACATAGAGTATTCTAATAAATTTCAAATCATGTGAGTCTCAATCAAAAGGTGTGTACATCAAGGATGATTGTGGTGAACTAAAAAGCAAAGACTCAAATCATACAAGACGCTCCAAGCAAAACACATATCATGTGGTGAATAAAAATATAGCTCCAAGTAAAGTTACCGATAGACGAAGACGAAAGAGGGGATGCCTTCCGGGGCATCCCCAAGCTTAGGCTTTTTGGTGTTCTTGAATTTTACCTTGGGGTGCCATGGGAATCCCCAATATTACGCTGTTGCCACTCTTTGTTCCATAATCCATCAAATCTTTACCCAAAACTTGAAAACTTCACAACACAAAACTCAAAATATAAAATCTCGCGAGCTCCGTTAGCGAAAGAAAACAAAACACCACTTCAAGGTACTGTAATGAACTCATTCTTTATTATATTGGTGTTAAACCTACTGTATTACAACTTCTATATGGTTTATAAACTCTTTTACTAGCCATAGATTCATCAAAATAAGCAAACAACACACGAAAAACAGAATCTGTCAAAAACAGAACAGTCTGTAATAATCTGTAGCTAACACAAGTTCTGGAACCCCAAAATTCTAAAATAAATTGCTGGACGTGAGGAATTTATCAATTAATCATCTGCAAAAATAATTAACTAAATACCACCTTCCAAATAAAAATGGCACCAATTTTTGTGAGTGCTAAAGTTTCTGTTTTCTACAGCAAGATTAAAAAGACTTTCCCCAAGTCTTCCCAACGGTTCTACTTGGCACAAACACTAATTAAACACAAAAACACAACCAAAATAGAGGCTATATAAATTATTTATTACTAAACAGGAGAAAAAGCAAGGAATAAAAATAAAATTGGGTTGCCTCCCAACAAGCGCTATCGTTTAACGCCCCTAGCTAGGCATAAAAGCGAAGATAGATCTAGGTATTATCATCTTTGGTAGGCAATCCATAAGTGGCTCTCATAATAGTTTCATATGGTAATTTAATTTTCTTTCTAGGGAAGTGTTCCATGCCTTTCCTTAATTGAAATTGGAATCTAATATTCCCTTCCTTCATATCAATAATTGCACCAATCGTTCTAAGGAAAGGTCTACCAAGAATAATAGGACATGAAGGATTGCAATCTATACCAAGAACAATGAAATCAATAGGCACATAGTTCCTATTTGCAAAAATAAGAACATCATTAATTCTTCCCATAGTTTTTTTAATAGTGGAATCCGCAAGGTGCAACTTTAAAGAACAATCATCAAAATCACGGAAACCTAGCAAATCACACAAATTTTTTAGAATCGTGGAAACACTAGCGCCCAAATCACACAAATCATAACACACATGATCTTTAATTCTAATTCTTATTGTAGGTTCCCACTCATCATAAAGTTTTCTAGGGATAGAAACTTCCAACTCAAGTTTTTCTTCATAAGATTGCATCAAAGCATCAACGATATGTTTAGTAAAAGCTTTATTTTGACTATAAGCTTTAGGAGAATTTAGCACGGATTGTAACAAGGAAATACAATCTATCAAAGATAAATTATCATAATTAAATCCCTTGAAATCCAACATAGTGGGTTTACTGATATTTAAAGTTTTGACCTCTTCAATCGCACTTTTAACAATTTTTGCATCAAGATCTAAAAACTCCGAATTTTTGGAACGCCTTCTAGGTAAAGGTGGATCATCTTCAGTCTCATCATTATCAAGATTCATATTGCAAAACAAAGATTTAATAGGAGACACATCAATAACTTTTAGATCTTCATCTTTATTATCATGAAAACTAGAAGAACACACTTTTATAAAGCAATATTTCTTAGCATGCATCCTGGCGGTTCTTTCTTTGCACTCATCAATGGAAATTCTCATGGATTTGAGAGACTCATTGATATCATGCTTAGGTGGAATAGATCTAAGTTTCAAAGAATCAACATCAAGAGAAATTCTATCAACGTTCCTAGCCAACTCATCAATCTTAAGCAATTTTTCTTCAATCAAAGCACTGAAACTCTTTTGCGATGTAATAAATTCTTTAATAATAGATTCAAAATCAGAGGGCATCTTATTATAATTTCCATAAGAGTTGTTGTAGGAATTACCATAATTATTAGGGGAATTACTAGGAAACGGCCTAGAATTAAAATTACCTCTATACGCGTTATTACCAAAATTGTTCCTACCAACAAAATTCACATCCATAGATTCATTATTATTCTCAATCAAAGTAGACAAAGACATATCATTAGGATCAGTTGGAGCACTCTTATTAGCAAACAATTTCATAAGTTCACCCATCTTTCCACTCAAAACATTAATCTCTTCAATTGCATGCACTTTTTTATTAGTTGATCTTTCGGTGTGTCATTGAGAATAATTAACCATAATATTATCTAGGAGTTTAGTAGCTTCTCCTAAAGTGATTTCCATAAAAGTGCCTCCCGCGGCCGAATCTAAAAGATTTCCAGAAGAAAAATTCAATCCGGCATAAAAGTTTTGTATAATCATCCAAAGATTCGAACCATGTGTAGGGCAATTACGCATCATTAATTTCATCCTCTCGCAAGATTGTGCAACATGTTCATGACCAGGTTGCTTAAAATTCATAATATCATTTCTAAGAGAGATGATCTTAGCGGGAGGAAAATAATTAGAGATAAAAGCATCTTTGCACTTATTCCATGAATCAATACTATTTTTAGGCAAAGACGAAAACAAAGCTTTAGCACGATCTCTAAGCGAAAACGGAAATAGTTTAAGTTTAACAATATCATTATCCACATCTTTCTTCTTTTGCATATCACACAAATCAACAAAGCTATTCAGATGGGTAGCGGCATCTCCACTAGGAAGGCCGGCGAATTGATCTTTCATGACAAGATTCAACAAAGCAGCATTAATTTCACAAGATTCAACATCGGTAAGAGGAGCAATCGGAGTGCTAAGAAAATCATTGTTGTTGGTATTGGCAAAGCCACAGAATTTAGTATTATCTTGAGCCATCGTGACAAGCAAGCAATCCAACACACAAGAAAACAAGAAATAGGCAAAAGAGGCAAATAGGGATAGAGAAGGGGAATTGAGAGAGAGAGGGCGAATAAAAAGGCAAGGGTGAAGTGGGGGAGAGGAAAACGAGAGGCGGATGGCAAATAATTGTGACGCCCCAAGACTGGAGCTTCAGATGCCTTCCATGTTTCCGAGTGTTGTCGGGTGATTCATTTTGGTTCGTTGCATCATGTGCATTGCATCATGTCATCATGTCATAAGTCTTTTGCATCTCAACTAAATAATTTGTGTGGATCTTCGATCCATTTAAATTGAGGGAAGAGTGACTTCTCTTTATAACTTTATCCTCCTAATATTTAGGGAGCTATATTAAATATTCCAATAATTTAGATTCACCCATATACACACTTGCAAATATCCCAATGTCGTTGTTATCTTAATTCTTGGTCTCCAACATTGCCATATAATCTTTCATCATATTTCGGAGCTCCACCAAAAAATCGAACATTTTTGGACACCTCTTTTTCCTAGCCCTTGTTCAAACCATTTGAATTAAATTCAAATGACTTTGAATTAAACCTTTGCAATCATGCCTCTCCTATTTTTCTTGAAACCTGCGCATTTTTGCGAGTCCGTGAAAATTATCCCCATGCCCAGATTCCATCCCTAACTTCTCTTTCTTTTCTTTCTCTTTTTCTGTTTTGTTTTTAAATGGAAAAAGAGAATTTAGAGAAAGAGAGAGAGAGGAGGGAAGTCAGCCCAGCTGGGCCTCCCAGCCATCTGCGCCTAGGCCCATTTGGCCCAAGGCCATCCCGCCGCTCCAGCCCATCCTAACCCTAGGCTCGATCCCACATCTCCCTCTCCCTCTCGATCCCTCCCTCGCGCCGCCAGGAGAGGACGCACGTGCCCGATTCCCTCTGCCCGATCCCATCTCCCTCTCCTCGATCGCCCTCTCGATTCCCAGGGCCGCCTCCACTTCCCTCGTTCGTCTCCTCCCTCGCCCTCTCCCTCATCCCTTGCGCAGCCTTCCCCCATCTCCATCGATCCCCACTCCTCCTTTTCCTCCACCTCGCGCCCCAGAGGAGCCCCTCTGCCTCGCCCTTGCTCCTCCACGTGCCGGCGACCATGCCCCTGCCGTCCCCGCGCCCTGCTGCCTCCTGGAGTGTCACGCCGTCGCCGTTCGTCTTCAATCGCGGGAGCACAGTCCTCCTCCAACTCCGTCCCCTGGCTGCCTCTGTCTGCATCGAGCAGCAGTAGCTCGTCACCCAGCGACATGGCACCCACGCCCTCAAGCTCCTTCACCGACGCCTCAAGCCACCGCCGGCTTCCCGTACCGCTGTCAGGAACGGGTTTGCCGTCTGCCCAACTCCGGCCCCTCCTGCTGCAGTCTCGCACGCAGCCCTCGTTGACCTTTGAGGCTTCGATCCCCTGCCCGATGCCAAGATCGCAGCTCCATGTATCCGTGGGCGCCAAGCTCTCTTTCGGGGACCTCCTCAAGACCAGGAACACCCAAGGACGCCTCCGTGGAATCCGCCAAGTTCTACTATCGACGAACGCTTTGGAATCGCCAAGACCTACAAGTCCACCAAGACCTCGACCACAGTACATGTACGACTACAACGTGAACGAGTACCATGACGACCCTCGGAGTCCTCGGATCCGTCAAGTTCCACTATGAGATGTACAACTACCGTCGACCTCGAAGACCTCGGATTCACCAAGTCCCCACGACGACAAGTATGATCCTTCGGATGTGCCAAGTTCATCTACACAAAAACGCCTAATGTCGGCAAGACCCGCAAGTCGGACCCCGAACGATCGACATCTCGTGGACCGTGTACAACTACCGTCGCCCTGAAGACGTTAGAGTCATCAAGTACCTCTCCGAACGAACGTGAACGACTACCGTCACAAGAACGGGACCGGAAAGTCCGAAGACCCCAAGTACCACGACACCGATGACATGAACGTCTACGGAAACTCATGCAACGATAAACATGTACCACTATCGTCGCTAAGATCGCGAGAACCTCTACCATCGACCCTAGAGCGTGCGAGAACGACTACTTCCACTACCGCTGTCGCGAGAACGCCTACTTCCTCTACTTTGCACCGAACGAGAACTGTCCCGCTTGCACGCTTTGAAGGTATAGCCTCGAGACGACGTCCGTGAACGAATGCTTGCGATGTTTGAGATGCTCATTGAGGGTGTCCTGGATTAGGGGGTCTCCGGACAGCCGGACTATATTCTTTGGACGGACTGTTGGACTATGAAGATACATGATTGAAGACTTCGTCCCGTGTCTGGATGGGACTCTACTTGGCGTGGAAGGCAAGCTAGGCAATACGGATATGTATATCTCCTCCTTTGTAACCGACCTTGTGTAACCCTAGCCCCCTCTGGTGTCTATATAAACCGGAGGGTTTTAGTCTGTAGGACAACATACAATCATACCATAGGCTAGCTTCTAGGGTTTAGCCTCTCCGATCTCGTGGTAGATCAACTCTTGTAATACCCATATCATAAGATATAATCAAGCAGGACGTAGGGTTTTACCTCCATCAAGAGGGCCCGAACCTGGGTAAAACATCGTGTCCCCTGCCTCCTGTTACCATCCGCCTAGACGCACAGTTCGGTACCCCCTACCTGAGATCCGCCGCTTTTGACACCGACATTGGTGCTTTCGTTGAGAGTTCCTCTGTGTCGTCATCATCAGGCTTGATGGCTCCTTCGATCATCGTCAGCGATGCAGTCCAGGGTGAGACTTTTCTCCCCGGACAGATTTTTGTATTCAGCGGCTTTGCACTGCGGGCCAATTCGCTTGGCCATTTGGAGCAGATTGAAAGCTACGCCCCTGGCCATCAGGTCAGGTTTGGAAGCTTAAACTACACGGCCGATATCCGCGAAGACTTGATCTTCAATGGATTCGAGCCCCTGCCGAGTGCGCCGCACTGTCACGATGGGCATGATTTAGCTCTGCCGCCGAACAGTGTCCTGGAGGCCGCACCCGCATCCGCTCCGACCTTCAATTCGGAGCCAACTGCACCGACCGAGGGCGGGTGGCTAGACCCCGCCGCGGGGGCTGCAGCCTCAACGGCGATCGAGTTGAACACCAACCTTATCCTTCGCGAGGCCCGTGACTCCACATTGCCGGACTCTCCTCCGAACTCTGAACCGTCCGCGCCCCTGCCAATCGAATCCGATTGGGCGCCGATCATGGGGTTCACTGCCGCGGATATCTTTCAGCACTCGCCCTTCGGTGACATACTGAATTCACTAAGGTCTCTCTCCTTGTCAGGAGAGTCCTGGCCGGATTATGACCGGCAGGATTGGGATGCGGACGACGAAGAAATTCGATGCCCACCAACCACCCACTTCATAGCCACTGTCGATGACTTGACCGACATGCTCGACTTCGACTCCGAAGATATCGACGGTATGGACGACGATGCAGGAGACGAACAGGAACCAGCGCCTATAGGGCACTGGAAAGCCACCTCGTCATATGATATATATGGTGGACACACCCAAAGAGGGCAATGGCGACGAGACAGCGGAGAATGACCCCTCCAAGAAGCAACCCAAGCGACGACGTCAACGACGCCGCTCTAAGTCCCGCCAAAGCAAAAGCGGTGATACCGGCACATGAGATAATAACACTCCGGATAGTGCCGAAGATGGCAACAATCCCCTCCAGCATGATTTAGGGAAGGAAGATGGAGAAGCCAGCCCTCTAGAAGGAGCGGCAGATGGAGAGGCGGAGGATGATAATTACATGCCTCCCTCCGAAGACGAGGCAAGCCTCGACAATGACGAATTCATCGTGCTAGAGGATCCCGTCGAACAAGAGCGCTTCAAGCGCCGGCTTATAACCATGGCAAATAGCCTTCAGAAAAAGCAGCAGCAACTTCAAGCTGATCAAGATCTGCTAGCTGATAGATGGACTCAAGTCCTGGCAGCCGAGGAATATAAACTCGAACGCCCCTCCAAGAGTTACCCAAAATGCAGGTTGCTACCCCGACTGGAGGAAGAAGCGTATGATGCGATTGACCAGCCACCTCGTGGCCACGACAGAGAGGCATTCCAGCCAAAAGCTCAGCCTGCACCCCGATGCCATTCAAATAAAAAGGCATGGGGAAATACGCTAGACCTGCGAGACGTATTGGAGGACAAAGAAAAACACGCAAGATCGATCTACGGATCACGGGGGCGCGCCACTACGTGAGACGATAATCGTCACGTCGGATACAGTAAAAGTAAATCCGGCCGGGCCGAGCACAGCGAGCAAGACTCATTGGAGCTGCATCGCGATATAGCCTAGTACAGAGGCGCTGCACACCCCTTATGCTTCACAGACGAAGTAATGGATCATCAAATCCCAGAGGGTTTCAAACCCGTAAATATAGAATCATACGACGGCACAACAGATCCTGCGGTATGGATCGAGGATTTCCTCCTGCATATCCACATGGCACGCGGTGATGATCTACACGCCATTAAATACCTCCCACTCAAACTCAAAGGACCAGCTCGGCATTGGCTCAATTGCCTGCCAGCAGAGTCCATTGGTTGTTGGGAAGATCTGGAAGCCGCATTCCTCGACAACTTTCAGGGCACTTATGTGCGACCACCAGATGCTGATGACTTGAGCCACATAATTCAGCAGCCAGAGGAATCGGCCAGGCAATTCTGGACACGGTTCCTAACAAAGAAAAATCAAATCATCGACTGTCCGGATGTAGAGGCCCTAGTAGCTTTCAAGCACAACATCCGCGACGAGTGGCTAGCCCGGCACCTTGGTCAGGAAAAGCCGAAATCTATGGCAGCCCTCACGACACTCATGACCCGCTTTTGTGCGGGAGAAGACAGCTGGCTGGCTCGCAGTAGTAACATATCAAAGAACCATGGTACTTCGGATACCAAGGACGACAATAGTAGGTCACGTCGCAACAAACATAAGCGCCGCATTAACAGCGATAATACTGAGGATACGACAGTCAATGCTGGATTCAGAGGCTCTAAACCCGGTCAGCGGAAAAAGCAATTCAAACAAAGCACTCCGGGCCCGTCCAGTTTGGACCGTATACTCGATCGCTCGTGTCAAATACACGGCACCCCAGACAAGCTAGCCAACCACACCAACAAGGATTGCTGGGTGTTCAAGCAGGCCAGCACGTTAATTGCCGAAAAAAAGATAAGGGGCCACATAGCGATGACGAGGAAGAGCCCCGGCAGCCGAACACCGAAGGACAGAAGAGGTTCCCCCACAAGTGCGGACGGTGAACATGATATACGCAACCCACATCCCCAAGAGGGAGCGGAAGCGTGCGCTTAGGGAAGTATATGCGTTGGAGCCAGTCGCCCCAAAGTTCAACCCATGGTCCTCCTGTCCGATCACCTTCGATCGCAGGGACCACCCCACTAGTATCCGTCATGGCGGATTTGCCGCACTGGTCCTAGACCCAATCATTGACGGATTTCACCTCACTCGAGTCCTTATGGATGGCGGCAGCAGCCTGAACCTGCTTTATCAGGACACAGTGCGCAAAATGGGTATAGACCCCTCAAGGATCAAACCCACAAAAACGACCTTTAAAGGCGTCATACCAGGTGTAGAGGCCCATTGCACAGGCTCAGTCACACTGGAAGTGGTCTTCGGATCCCCGGATAACTTCCGAAGCGAAGAGTTAATCTTCGATATAGTCCCGTTCCGCAGTGGTTATCATGCACTGCTCGGGCGAACTGTATTTGTGAGATTCAATGCGGTACCGCATTATGCATACCTCAAGCTCAAGATGCCAGGACCTCGGGGGGTCATTACAGTTAATGGAAACACAGAGCGCTCTCTCCGAACGGAGGAGCACACTGTGGCCCTCGTAGCGGAAGCGCAAAGCAGCCTCTTAAGGCAATCCACTAGTTCGGCGTTTAAGGACCCGGACACCTTCAAGCGCGCCCGGAGTAATCGGCAACAGGACCGCCTGGCACGTTCCGAGCTCGCATAGCAATGTGGCCCCCACCCCGGTCCCAGCCAAACGGCAAAATCCATGCCACGCGTACATAATTACGCATTAAAAATACCATGGGCACAGGCGGGGAGGGGGGCACGACTGCGGCACGCTCCAAGACGCGTCTTATACCGCACTAGGGGCTTCCCGCTTTGTTATTTTTCTATTTTAGGACTTTAATCTCTGGAAACCCTGTCCAGTAGTATGATTTCCGAACACATGATGCAGCAACCAAGGAGGCAGAAAGCTACGTCACACCACGGAACTCCCAGGTGGATTACGATAACGAGTGAAATATTTTCTTTAATATTATTCCTCAGCTTTCCCTTGGAAGGGACATGTCAAACAGTCCTACTTTTTGCTTATCGCACTACTTGTATCATTCTGCTTTAACACACCTTTTTGAATAAACAATGCATAGCATTAAGACTATTATTGCATTCTTCTTATATATATATATGTTTATTCATGACATCCAGCACCCGTACACTCTGGTACGGCCAATACACTAGGGGCTTAAGCATACCCCATAATACGACGTGAGAAGTCCGAACACTTTCAACAGAGCAGCACCCCGAACTTATAGCATTATATGCATCAGCTCCGAATCATGTCTTGGGTCAATAGTTGGGTTTGCCCGGCTCCCATGTTCTGGTACCTTACGTTCCGCTATATCAGCTAAGGTAGCACTGGGAGAACTACTGCGATTGTGCCCCAGTTCTGCTGGGCTAAGCACCTCAGTAGAGAAAGCTAAAACTGACTGTCATGATAAGGCGAGAGACTGGTCGCTGTTCGAGAGGTTTTCGAGTCCTTAAAGACTTATGCCGCTTAGAGCGAGGAGTCGGCCCTGTCCGGCTTAAGGCGTGTATCGCGCCCCAGATTTGGCCTTCCGAATACTAGGGGCTTCGTTGAAATTTAAAATTATAGAATTCTATGGCTAAGTGAGAGTGATAACGCATTATAGTCTGATTGCCTTGTTCGTTGTGCTGAGCACCTCCCTCGAAGGACCCTAAAATGGGAACAAGAGTGCTCAGGTTTATCCCAAACACCCCAACACTCGTCGCATGGGGGCAGAAGCCGACGACTAGCCATCTCTCAGATTTGATAAACGGCCGAACAGAAGGTAATATTTTAAATTGAAACAAGTGTTGCATAGCGCATATGAACAAGTTTTCATGAATACAGGATTACACGAGCGGGTTTACTCAAATATTGTATCTTTGGTACACTCGTCCGCTACGAGACGGGCACCCTTCAGGACACCCTCATAGTACATCTCGGGGTGGCGATGCTCCTTGCCCTCCGGCGGCCCTTCCTTGATCAGCTTCACAACATCTAGCTTGGCCGATTGCACCTTCACATGAGTGAAAGCCCGGCGTGCACCTTCGATGCAGACGAACCGCTTGACGACTTCCAGCCGTGGGTAGGCATCCACAAGCCGCCTCACCAGGCCGAAGTAACTGTTCGGAAGGGCGCCGCCAGGCCACAGCAGGACTATAAAGCCCTTCATGGCCTGTTCGGCCGCCTTGTGTAGCTCGACCAGCTGCTTTAGCTGGTCGCTCATAGGCACCGGGTGTTCGGTCCCAGTATATTGGGCCCAGAACAACTTCTCCGTGGAGCTTCCCTCCTCGGCCTAGTAAAACGTTGCGGCATCCGACACACTACGGGGTAAATCTGCGAATGCTCCTGGAGAGCTCCGGATTCGGGTAAGTAACAAGTAATTTACTTTCACATGCTTGCTTTGCATATAGAATGCCTTACCCGCCGCTATTTTCTTCATTGCGTCAATCTCCTGGAGGGCCTTTTGGGCCTCGGCCTTGGCACTCTTTGCGCTCTCGAGGGCCGCGGCAAGCTCAGACTCTCGCGTCTTCAAGTCAAGCTCCAACGCCTCGTGCTTCGTCATGAGAACGTGGAGCTCTTGCTGCACCTCACCCACCCGAGCCTCATGCCTTTCCCGCTCGGTGCGCTCCTTGGCCGCTTTGTTTTCGGCCTCGGATAGCGCTTGCTTCAGGGTCGCCACCTCAGTCGTGGCCCCTGGCAAATTTACGATGATCCTGTCATTTTGCAATCGCATTCTCTTTATACATATCCATAGACTAGGTACTACTTACCTTTGTTCTCCTCGAGCTGCCTCTTGGCAAGGACGAGCTCGTCCTTGGACCCTTTAAGGTCCTGCTTCAGTGCGGCGACCTCCGCAGTTAGTGCGGCAGAGGCCAGCAGCGAAGCCTGCATACGCATATTGACATACTTATATTAGACTCCTGCGATATTGTTTGATCCTCCGTTCGGCTTTTCTTTGTGAACACCGAACAGAGCATCAGGGGCTACTGTCTATGCGGTAATATTTTTCCCCATATTTCAAAAACTTACCTCAAAGCCTGTTAGAAGGCTGGCACAGGCTTCAGTCAGTCCGCTCTTGGCGGAATGAACCTTCTGGACCACCGCACTCATAATATTGCGGTGCTCTTCGTCGATGGAAGCGCTGCGAAGCACTCCCAATAGATTGTCCGGTGCCTCTGGATGGACAGAGGTCACCGGCACAGGCGTCTTGCCCCTCTTGGAAGGAGGCCGTCTGCTCGAGTCCGGAACCACCGGAGGTTCCGGCGCGGTGTTTGACTGAGGGCCGAACTCGGAGCCCTCGGGGGCTTTGCTCCCTCTGCTCCCAGAGTCCGGAAGGTCGCCTTGAGGCGCCTCCAAGACTGTCTCCCCTCGACCCGGTGCCTCTTGAGACAATACCTCGGCGTTGTCCGTAGGGCAAGGGGAGGTGTCGGTCGGAAGTGGATCGCTATCCATATCCGACGAGCCCAGGGAGCCGTCCGACGATACGTCGATACGGGCTCGTGGTGGTCTGCATAGTCATAATTTGGCATTAGGAGAGGCAGTGCGACAAAGGTATGCTATGAGTTGCTCTGGCATCCGAATACTTACGACTTCGCCAGGGGCTTGTCCTTGAGCAGCCACTCGTCTTCGCCTTCGGCGGCGGTGGTGGAGTAGTCCGGAAGGAGAGTCCTTCCCTTATTGGACCCTTCGGCCTCCCCAGTTGGGGCGGCCTTCCTTTTCTTGTCTCCCTCGGCTGGAGGGGGAGAATCTTCATCTTCCTCCTCGTCTTCGGGGAAGGAGTGCGTCGCGGAGTTATCAAATGATGAGTCCGATACCACCTGGCGCCGGGAACTCTTTCGGGTTCCCTTGGCCTTCTTGGTCTTCTCCGGCACCTTGTAAGGAGCCGGAGTCAGCATCTTCATTAGGAGAGCATCTGCTGGGCCTTCGGGCAAAGGAGCCGGACAGTCGATCTGTCCGGCCGTCTCCTGCCAGTCCTGTCAAAGGTATGGCAGCTTAGATCCCGCATAGAGTCAAACTATGAAAAATGAGTATCCTGTAAGAGGTAAAACAGCTTACCGCGCTGGCTTGACGCTTTGCGCAGAATCCGCGATCCTCGGTAGTGGGAGGGGAAACCTCGGCACCCTTGAATAGCACCTTCCAGGCATCCTCGTGTGTTGTGTCAAAGAGTCTGTTCAGAGTTTGGTGCTGGGCCGGGTCGAACTCCCACAAGTTGAAAGCCTGTTGTTGACACGGGAGGATCCGGCGGATGAGCATGACCTGGACTACGTTGACGAGTTTGAGCTTCTTGCTCACCATGTTTTGGATACATGTTTGGAGTCCGGTCAGCTCTCCAGAACTACCCCAGTATAGGCCCTTCCCTTGCCAGGAGGTGAGCCACATGGGGATGCAAGATCGGAACCACCCTGCTGCCCATTTAGGGTCACGTGGCTCGGTGATGTAGAACCACCCCGATTGCCACCCCTTTATGGTCTCCATAAAGGAGCCCTCAAACCATGTGACGTTGGGCATCTTGCCCACCATGGTGCCTCCGCACTCCGCCTGACGGCCGCTCACTACCTTCGGCCTGACATTGAAGGTCTTCAGCAATAAGCCGAAGTGGGGCTTGATGCGGAGGAAGGCCTCACACATGACGATAAACGCCGAGATGTTGAGGATGAAGTTCGGGGCCAGATCGTGGAAATCCAGGCCGTAGTAGAACATGACCCCGGATGAATGGGTGGAGAGGGAATCCCGGTCTGCGGAGGAAATGGGTAAGGAACACTACCCTCTCATGGGGCTTGGGGGTGGGGATGAGCTGCCCCTCATCTGGGAGCCGGTGCGCGATGTCGTCGGGCAGGTATCCGGCTCTCCTCAGCTTCTTGATGTGTCCCTCCGTGACGGAGGAGACCATCCACCTGCCTCCCGCTCCGGACATGGTTGGAGAAGGTTGAGGTGGAAAATGCGAACTTGGGCGCTGGAGCTCGAGTGTGCGAAAATGGATGAGCAAAGGAGGAAGAAGGCGTGGATGAAAAGGTGAATCCTTATCCCTTTATATGGGCGGCCGAAACTATGCGCCCCCACTAGCCTGGTAAAACTCACTTATCCCCCAAGCGCCGTAATCGATGGCGCGGTTGGGTTAGCCACGCCCGTATTGATGAGAATCCCGTGATATGGGGAACACGATCTCTGCTTTGACAAGACGTGTCAAGAAACTGACTCGCGCTATGTGCGGGGCTAGTTAAAGAAAAACAATCTGAATAATCGCCGAGCCATGGCATGATGTCATGTTGCCTAAACATGTCAGCAGATTAGATTTGTGGAAATACTATTCTCTCTATGGTGGTATGTGGAACTTATTTTGCAGGGACGAACACTATCCTTTATTTGAACGCTTCTATGGTATATCCGGAGGAGCAACCCGCCTTGCAATGCCGAAGACAACACTGCGCGCCGGACTCGTCGTCATTGAAGCCTGGTTCAGGGGCTACTGAGGGAGTCCTGGATTAGGGGGTCTCCAGACAGCCGGACTATATCCTTTGGCCGGACTGTTGGACTATGAAGATACAAGATTGAAGACTTCGTCCCGTGTCCGTATGGGACTCTACTTGGCGTGGAAGGCAAGCTAGGTAATACGGATATGTATATCTCCTCCTTTGTAATCGACCTTGTGTAACCCTAGCCCCCTCCGGTGTCTATATAAACCGGAGGGTTTTAGTCCGTAGGACAACATACAATCATACCATAGGCTAGCTTCTAGGGTTTAGCCTCTCCGATCTCGTGGTAGATCTACTCTTGTACTACCCATATCATAAATATTAATCAAGCAGGACGTAGGGTTTTATCTCCATCAAGAGGGCCCGAACCTAGGGAAAACATCATGTCCCCGGCCTCCTGTTACCATCCGCCTAGACACATAGTTCGGGACCCCCTACCCGAGATCCGCCGGTTTTGACACCGACACTCATGTTTGCACCGTGTCCAAATTGTCACTCGTTTCCTTGTCGCCAACTCGTGGGACACCCGGAATCAGGGAGCGCCCACCATCTTTTGCACGCATCCGCACACTTCTCCTTTGCATCGGTATCTCAATCGAGTTACCGGAACCGAAACGCTTCCGTGGCACTGTTTTCGTTATCGTTGCCGTGGCACCCCCTTTCCTTTCCACCACGGTGACAAATGCTTCTTAATGATCTTGTCAACTTTTAATTAAAAGATTGCATAAACTTGTTCATGTCATCCGCATCATGATAACAACATTTGAATGTTTAAAATTGTTGTTGCAATAAATTACTAAGGCATATGGGGATTTACCGGATTCGTTATTTGTTATGTCCGGCCCCATTTAAATTGTTTACATGGTGTAGTTTTGTTATGCCTCACCTCTTGCCATGTTAACCAACATTTAATATTGTTGAGTACCTAACCGAGAGTGAACTAATAATTGATGTGGTGTTCCGTCAATATGCAACTCGTTGCATATTGAGCTCCACTTAACTTGTAGTTTTTGTTTGTGCCCTTTGCCATGCCATGCATATTTAAACCGGACATGCATCATACTTGGTTGTGCATCATGCCATGTTTATGTGATGGTTGTTTATTATGTTGTTTGCTTCTTTCCGGTGTTGCTTCTTCGGGTTAGTTCCGATAACGTCGCGTTTGTGAGGATCCGTTTGACTACGTCCATTTATCTTCTTCATGGACTCGTTCTTCTTCCTTGCGGGATCTCACGCAAGATGACCATACCCTCGAAATCACTTCTATCTTTGCTTGCTAGTTGCTCGCTCTTTTGCTATGCCTATGCCGCGATACCTACCACTTGCTATATCATGCCTCCCATGTTGCCATGTCAAACCTCTAACCCACCTTGTCCTAGCAAACCGTTGTTTGGCTATGTTACCGCTTTGCTCAGCCCCTCTTATAGTGTTGTTAGTTGCATGTGAAGATTGTAGTTTGTTCCTTGTTGGAACATGGATATTTTGTTGGGATATCACAATATCTCTTATTTAATTAATGCATCTATATACTTGGTAAACGGTGGAAGGCTCGGCCTTATGCCTGGTGTTTTTTTCCACTTTTGCCGCCCTAGTTTCCGTCATATTGGTGTTATGTTCCTTGATTTTGCGTTCCTTACACGGTTGGGTTATAATGGGAACCCCTTGACAGTTCGCCTTGAATAAAACTCCTCCAGCAAGGCCCAACATTGGTTTTACCATTCGCCACCTAGCCTTTTCTTTCCCTTGGGTTCTGCAGACTCAAGGGTCATCTTTATTTTAACCCCCCGGGCCAGTGCTCCTCTGAGTGTTGGTCCAACTGAGCGATGTCCGGGGCTACCAGGGGCAACTCTGGGCTAGCCTACCCGACGTCTTGCTCATCCGGTGTGCCCTGAGAACGAGATATATGCAGTTCCTATCGGGATTTGTCGGCACATCTGGGTGGCTTTGCTGGTCTTGTTTTACCATTGTCGAGATGTCTTGTAACCGGGATTCCGAGCCTGATTGGGTCGTCCTGGGAGAAGGAATATCCTTCATTGACCATGAGAGCTTGTGATGGGCTAAGTTGGGACACCCCTGCAGGGTTTTGAACTTTCTAAAGCCGTGCCCGCGGTTATGGGCAGATGGGAATTTGTTAATGTCCGGTTGTAGAGAAGTTGAAACCTTAACTTAATTAAAATGCATCAACCGCGTGTGTAGCCGTGATGGTCTCTTTCCGGTGGAGTCCGGGAAGTGAACACAGTGTTGGAGTTATGTTTGACGTAGGTTGTTCTAGGATCACTTCTTGATCATAGATTCTCGAACGTTCTTTGCCTTCTCTTCTCGCTCTTTTTTGCATAAGTTAGCCACCATATATGCTAGTGCTTGCTGCAGCTCCACCTCACATACCTTTTACCTTACCCATAAGCTTAAATAGTCTTGATCGCGAGGGTGTGAGATTGCTGAGTCCCCGTGACTCACAGATACTTCCAAAACCAGTTTGCAGGTGCCGATGTTACCGTGCAGGCGATTCAACCGAGCTCAAGGAGGAGCTCGATGAAGATCTTGTTCATCGTGTTGTTTCGTTTCAGTTGATCAGTAGTGGAGCCCAGTCGGGGCGATCGGGGATCTTTTGCATTAGGGGTAGTCTTCTTTTATTTTGGTTCCGTAGTCGGACCTTGATTGTATCTGGATGATGTAATGCTTTATTCATGTATTGTGTGAAGTGGCGATTGTAAGCCAACTCTGTACCTCTTTCTTATTCAGTACATGGGATGTGTAAATATTACCCCTCTTGCAACATGCCTACAATGCGGTTATGCCTCTAAGTCGTGCTCCGACACGTGGGAGATATAGCCGCATCGTGGGTGTTACAATAATCTAATGCGAGGGATACGATTTTATGATGGGTACTTGGTATGTTTGACTTGGTAATGGCGCCAAAAATGACTCGTTGTTGCAGTCAAATCTTGACTTGACTTGGCGCGAATATCCCCGGCAACGGCACCAAAAATCCTTCTTGCTACCTCTTGAGCACTGCGTTGGTTTTCCCTTCAAGAGGAAAGGGTGATGCAGCAAAGTAGCGTAAGTATTTCCCTCAGTTTTTGAGAACCAAGGTATCAATCCAGTAGGAGATCATGCTCAAGTCCCACGCACCTACACAAACAAATAAGAACCTCACAACCAACGTGATAAAGGGGTTGTCAAGCCCTTCACGGTTACTTACGAGAGTGAGATCTGATAGATATGATAAGATAATATTTTTGGTATTTTTATGATAAAGAGAAATAAAGATGAAAAGTAAAGTAAATGACAAAGGAAATAACTAAGTGTTGGAAGATTAATATGATGAAAGATAGACCCGGGGGTCATAGGTTTCACTAGTGGCTTCTCTCAAGAGCATAAGTATTACGGTAGGTAAACGAATTACTGTCGAGCAATTGATAGAATTGAGCATAGTTATGAGAATATCTAGGTATGATCATGTATATAGGCATCATGTCCGTGACAAGTAGATCGACTCCTGCGTGCATCTACTACTATTACTCCACACATCGACCGCTATCCAGCATGCATCTAGAGTATTAAGTTCATAGGAATAGAGTAATGCTTTAAGGAAGATGACATGATGTAGAGGGATAAACTCATGCAATATGATATAAACACCATCTTTTTATCCTCGATGGCAACAATACAATATGTGTCGGTTCCCTTTCTGTCACTGCGATCGAGCACCGCAAGATTGAACCCAAAGCTAAGCATTTCTCCCATTGCAAGAAAGATCAATCAAGTAGGCCAAACCAAACTGATAATTCGAAGAGACTTGCAAAGATAAACCAACCATATATAAAAGAATTCAGAGGAGAATCAAATATTGTTCATAGATAATTTGGATCATAAACCCACAATTCATCAGATCTCGACAAACACACCGCGAAAGAAGATTACATCGAATAGATCTCCAAGAAGATCGAGGAGAACTTTGTATTGAGATCCAAAGAGAGAGAAGAAGCCATATAGCTAAGAACTATGGAGCCGTAGGTCTGGCGTAAACTACTCACACATCGCCGGAGAGGCCATGGAGTTGATGTAGAGGCCCTCCGTGATCAATGCCCCCTCTGGCAGAGCTCCGGAAACGGCCCCAAGATGGGATCTCTCGGGTACGGAAGGTTGCGGCGGTGGAATTAGGTTTTCGTGGTGCTCCTGGATGTTTGGGGGGTACGTGGATATATATATATATAGGAGGAAGAAGTACGCGGTGGAGCAACGGAGGGCCCACGAGGGTGGAGGGCACGCCCAGGGGGGTAGGCGCGCCCCCTGCCTTGTGCCTTCCTCCCTTGTTTCTTGACGGCCACTCCAAGTCTCCTGGATCATGTTTGTTGAGAAAATCACGTTCCCGAAGGTTTCATTCCGTTTGGACTCCGTTTGACATTCCTTTTCTTCGAAACCCTAAAATAGGCAAAAAAAACAGCAATTTGGGCTGGGCCTCCGGTTAGTAGGTTAGTCCCAAAAATGATATAAAGTGTAAAATAAAGCCCATTGACATCCAAAATAGATAATATAATAGCATGGAGTAATCAAAAATTATAGAGACGTTGGAGACGTATCAAGAAACAATCGAGGAGGCCACGAGGAAGGGGGCATGCCTACCCCCCTGGGCGTGCCCCCCACCCTCATGGGCCCATCGTTGCTCCACCGACCTACTTCTTCCTCCTATATATATATTAACATACCCCGAAAACATCCAGGAGCACCACGAAACCCTATTTCTACCGCCACAACCTTCTGTACCCAAGAGATCCCATCTTGGGGCCTTTTCCGGAGCTCCTCCGAAGGGGGCATCGATCACGGAGGGCTTCTACATCAACACCATAGCCTCTCCAATGATGTGTGAGTATTTGACCTCAGACCTTCGGGTCCATATCTAGTAGCTAGATGGCTTCTTCTCTCTCTTTGGATCTCAATACAAAGTTCTCCTCGATTCTCTTGGAGATCTATTCGATGTAATCTTCTTTTGCGCTGTGCTTGTCGAGATCCGATGAATTGTGGGTTTATGATCAAGTTTATCTATGAACAATATTTGAATCTTCTCTGAATTATTTTATGTATGATTGGTTATCTTTGCAAGTCTCTTCGAATTATCAGTTTGGTTTGGCCTACTAGATTGATCTTTCTTGCAATGGGAGAAGTGCTTAGCTTTGGGTTCAATCTTGCAATGTCCTTTCCCAGTGACAGTAGGGGCAGCAAGGCACGTATTGTATTGTTGCCATCGAGGATAACAAGATGAGGTTTATATCACATTGCATGAATTTATCCCTCTACATCATGTCATCTTGCTTAAAGCGTTACTCTGTTCTTATGAACTTAATACTCTAGATGCATGCTGGATAGCGGTCGATGTGTGGAGTAATAGTAGTAGATGCAGGAAGGAGTCGGTCTACTTGTCTCGGACGTGATGCCTATATACATGATCATACCTAGATATTGTCATAACTATGCTCAATTCTGTCAATTGCTCAATAGTAATTTGTTCACCCACCGTAAATACTTATGCTCTTGACAGAAGCCACTAGTGAAACCTATTGCCCCCGGGTCTATTTTTCATCATATTAATCTTCCAACACTTAGCTATTTCCATTGCTTTTTATTTTTCTTTGCATCTTTATCATAAAAATACCAAAAATATTATCTTATCATATCTATCAGATCTCACTCTCGTAAGTGACCTTGTAGGGATTGACAACCCATTATCGCATTGGTTGCGAGGATTTATTTGTTTGTGTAGGTGCGAGGGACTCGTGCGTGGCCTCCTACTGGATTGATACCTTGGTTCTCAAAAATTGAGGGAAATACTTACGGTATTTTGCTGCATCACCCTTTCCTCTTCAAGGGAAAACCAACGCAGTGCTCAAGAGGTAGCAATAAGGATTTCTGGCGCCGTTGCCGGGGAGTCTACGCAAAAGTCAACACACCAAGTACCCATCACATACCCTTATCTCCCGCATTACATTATTTGCCATTTGCCTCTCATTTTCTTCTCCCCCACTTCACCCTTGCCGTTTTATTCGCCCTCTTTTCTTCGCCTTCTTCCCGTATGTATCCTTGTTTGTGTTCCATGTGCCCTCTATTTGTTTGCATCTTTGTTGCTAAAATCTATTGTTATGGATCCACTTAAAGTGTTCTACTTGGATCATCTTCGATCCTTATGCGCTCGTGCTGAAACCCCAACTAGCCTAGTTGATGGGAAATCTTTAGATGAGCATGCTCATTTTGTGCGTCACTGTTTGTCTGAAAAAGGGAGACTCT
This sequence comes from Triticum aestivum, assembly GCF_018294505.1. Lineage (NCBI taxonomy): Eukaryota > Viridiplantae > Streptophyta > Magnoliopsida > Poales > Poaceae > Triticum > Triticum aestivum. The sequence continues at coordinate 128,661,715 of NC_057812.1, read as the reverse complement.
TATGGGGTCAAATAAACAGATTGATGTGTTATTCTTGGAATCTTTGTGAAATTTATGATTTTACTTGTTGCTCTAAGAACCCTAAAAAACACCCCCTACCTATGTGAGTTTAATGATAATGAAATCTTATCTTCTTATGCAAAGAGTGTTTATAGTTACTATGATATCGAACAAATTTAAGAATTTGTTGCTTTTAAAGGTGCTTATGAAGTTGCTTCTTTGATTGAAAAGTATGATATTACTCTCTATGAATCTGAAATTTTTGACATACTTCAATATTGATATGAAAACTATGCTCATAATTTCTATGTCAAAGAATTTATTGAAAGAATGACCGTTGCTTTGGAAGAAGATAATGATATGCATGAATCTATAGATAATTATGATTCCGATGATTTGATTGAAATATCCCTTGATGAACATGATGATTGCTATTCTTGTGGCCATGATGCCAATATTTATGATGATGAATTTGCTATAGTTCCTTACGTTAAACTTGAGATCGTTGCTATTGCACCCATACTTGATTATTACTTTGATGAAAAGCATGATTTCAATGATGTTATTATAAATTCTCTTAATGTCAATTGTGTTAATGATATGCAAAACCTCAAGCTTGGGGATGCTTGTTTTGCTATGACTACTATTTGTTGCAATGATCATGATTGGGGTGATTCTTATTATGATCTTGAAAATTTATTTAAGCTCCATGATGAATATGAGATTGATAATAGTGTTTGCAATATTATTAAAAGTGGGTTTGGAGAGGTCATGACTTTAGTTAATGTTAATCCCACTATTTTGGAAGAGTGTCAACTTTGCATGCATGTGGATCGTGTTGAAAATATTTTATGTGATAGCTATTTTTTTGAATTTTCTTATGATCCTACATGTAATTATTATGAGAGAGGAAAATATGGTGGTAGAAATTTTCATGTTACTAAATTACCTCCCGTTATGTTGAGATTGCTATTGTTTCTTTCCACTTCCTTGCATATGCTAGTTTTTGCTTGCGATGATAATTTGTTTTCCTATAAGATGCCTATGCATAGGAAGTATGTTAGACTTAGATGTGTTCGTCACATGTTTTATGATGCTCTCTTTGTGCTTCAATTCTTGTCTTTCATGTGAGCATCATTGAAATCTTATGCCTAGCTAGGGGCGTTAAACGATAGCGCTTGCTGGGAGGCAACCCAATTTTATTTTTATTCCTTGCTTTTTGCTCCAGTTTAGTAATAAATAATTTATCTAGCCTCTGTTTTGGTTGTGTTTAATTAGTGTTTGTGCCAAGTAGAACCATTGGGAAGACTTGGGGAAAGTCTTGCTATCTTGCTGTAAAAAACAGAAACTTTAGCGCTCACGAGAATTGCTGCCATTTTTATTTGAAAAGCACTATTTAGTTAATTATTTTTTCAGATGATTAATAGATAAATTCCTCACGTCCAGCAATTTATTTTAGAATTTTTGGGGTTCCAGATCTTGCGCTAGCTACAGATTACTACAGACTGTTCTGTTTTTGTGTGTTGTTTGTTTATTTTGATGAATCTATGGCTAGTAAAATAGTTTATAAACCATAGAGAAGTTGTAATACAGTAGGTTTAACACCAATACAAATAAATAATGAGTTCATTACAGTACCTTGAAGTGGTCTTTTGTTTTCTTTTGCTAACGGAGCTCACGAGATTTTCTGCTGAGTTTTGTGTTGTGAAGTTTTCAAGTTTTGGGTGAAAGATTTGATGGATTATGGAACAAGGAGTGTAAAGAGCCTAAGCTTGGGGATGCCCATGGCACCCCAAGATAATCTAAGGACACCTAAAAGCCAAATCTTGGGGATGCCCCGGAAGGCATCCCCTCTTTCGTCTACTTCCATCGGTAACTTTACTTGGAGCTATATTTTTATTCACCACATGATATGTGTTTTGCTTGGAGCGTCTTGTATTATTTGAGTATTTATTTGTTAGTTTACCACAATTATCCTTGCTGTACACACCTTTTGAGAGAGTCGCACTTGATTCAGAATTTACTAGAATACTCTATGTGCTTCACTTATATTTTTTGAGCTTTATAGTTTTTGCTCTAGTTCTTCACTTATATCTTTTAGAGCTCGGTGGTGGATTTGTTTTATAGAAACTATTGATCTCTCACGCTTCACTTATATTATTTTGAGAGTCTTAAAATAGCATGGCAATTGTCTTTAATTAATACCATGAGAAATTTGATGCTTCATAATTGTTTTGAGATATAAAGGTAGTAATATCATAGTTGTGCTAGTTGAGTAATTGTGGAATTGAAAAATACATGTGTTGGAGTTTGTGATTCCCGTAACATGCACGTATGGTGAACCGTTATGTAACAAAGTCGGAGCATGAAGTATTTGTTGATTGTCTTCCTTTGTGTGGCGGTCGGGATCGTGCGATGGTTAACTCCTACCAACCCTTCCCCTAGGAGAATGCGTAGTAGTACTTTGCTTCGAGGGCTAATAAATTTTTGCAATAAGTATGTGAGTTCTTTATGACTAGTGTTAGTCCATGGATTATACGCACACTTACCTTTCCACAATTTTCTAGCCTCTTCGATACCGCGCATTGCCCTTTCTCACCTTGAGAGTTGGTGCAAACTTCGCCGGTGCATCCAAACCCCGTGATATGATATGCTCTATCACACATAAACCTCCTTATATCTTCCTCAAAACAGCCACCATACCTACCTATCATGGCATTTCCATAGCCATTCCAAGATACATTGCCATGCAACTTTCCACCGTTTCATTTATCATGACATACTCCATTATTGTCATATTGCTTTGCATGATCATGTAGTTGACATTGTATTTGTAGTTGACATTCGCTCTTGATTCATTACATATCCCGGTACACCGCCGGAGGCATTCATATAGAGTCATATTTTGTTCTAATTTGTAATTCATGAGTTGTAAGTAAATAAAACTGTGATGATCATCATTATTAGAGCATTGTACCAAGTGAGGAAAGGATGATGGAGACTATGATTCCCCCACAAGTCGGGATGAGACTGCAGACTAAAAAAAGAGTCCATAAAAAGAGAAAAGGCCCAAATAAAAAAATGAGAGAAAAAGAGATAAGGGATAATGTTACTATCCTTTTACCACACTTGTGCTTCAAAGTAGCACTGTCGGTGTCAAAACCGGCGGATCTCGGGTAGGGGGTCCCGAACTGTGGTCTAGGCCGGATGGTAACAGGAGGCAAGGGACACGAAGTTTTACCCAGGTTCGGGCCCTCTCGATGGAGGTAAAACCCTACGTCCTGCTTGATTAATATTGATGATATGGGTAGTACAAGAGTAGATCTACCACGAGATCGGAGAGGCTAATCCCTAGAAGCTAGCCTATGGTATGATTGTTTTTGTGTATGTTGTCCTACGGACTAAAACCCTCTGGTTTATATAGACACCGGAGAGGGTTAGGGTTACGCAAAGTCGGTTACAATGGTAGGAGATCTACATATCCGTATCGCCAAGCTTGCCTTCCACGCCAAGGAAAGTCCCTTCCGGACACGGGACGGAGTCTTCAATCTTGTATCTTCATAGTCCAGGAGTCCGGCTGAAGGTATAGTCCGGCCATCCGGACACCCCCTAATCCAGGACTCCCTCAGTAGCCCCTGAACCAGGCTTCAATGACGACGAGTCCGACATGCAGATTATCTTCGGCATTGCAAGGCGGGTTCCTCCTCCAAGTACTTCATAGAAGATTTTGAACACCAAGATAGTGTCCGGCTCTGCAAAACAAGTTTCCACATATTGCCATAGAGAGAATAATATTTACACAAATCTAATCTGCTGACGTATTCCGTAGTGTGACACACCACGGCCAAGCCTTTATCTGAGTCGTTTCATTATCCCACCTCAGCGCGTCATGCGAGGCGGTTTCCTTGGCACGTCTTGTTAAAGCAGAGATCGTGTCCCCTTATTCCGGGATTCTCATCAATACGGGCGTGGGTAACCCAACCGCGCCATTGATTACGGCGCTTGGAGATAAGCGAGTTTTACCAGGCTGGTGGGGACACGTAGTTGCGTCCACCCATATAAGGGGATAAGGATCCACCTTTTCACCTACGCCTTCTTCCTCCCTTGCTTATCCATTCTCGCGCACTCGAGCTCCAGCGCCCAAGTCCGCACTCCCCACCTCAACCTTCTCCAGCCATGTCCGGAGCGGGAGGCAAGTGGATGGTCTCCTCCGTCACGGAGGGACACATCAAAAAACTGAGGAAGGCCGGATACTTGTCTAACGACATTGCGTACCGGCTTCCCGAAAAGGGGCAGCTCATCCCCACCCCTAGGCCCCATGAGAGGGTGGTGTTCCTCCCCCATTTCCTCCGCGGACTGGGCTTCCCTCTTCACCCATTTGTCCGGGGGCTCATGTTCTACTATGGCCTGGATTTCCACGATCTGGCCCCGAACTTTGTCCTCAACATCTCGGCGTTTATCGTCGTGTGCGAGGCTTTCCTCCGCATCCGCCCCCATTTCGGCCTATGGCTCAAGACTTTCAATGTCAAGCCGAAGGTGGTGCGCGGCAACCAGGCGGAGTGCGGAGGCGCCATGGTGGGCAAGATGGCCAACGTCTTATGGCTCGAGGGCTCCTTTGTGGAGACCCTGAAGGGGTGGCAATCGGGGTGGTTTTACATCACCGAGCCGCGCGACCCCGAATGGGTCGCAGCCCCCGAGTTTCGATCCGGACCCCCTATGTGGCTCACCTCCTGGAAGGAGACGGGCCTGTCGTGGGGTAAAAAAGGAGAGCTGGCCGGACTCCAAACATGCATCCAAACCCTGGTGGACAAGAAGCTCAAACTTGTCAACGTAGTCCAGGTTATGCTCATCCGCCTGATCCTCCCGTGTCAACAACGGGCTTTCAACCTGTGGGAGTTCGACCCGGCGCGGCACCAAACTCTGAGCAGGCTCTTCGACACGACGTACGAAGATGCCTGGAAGGAGATTTTCAAGGGCGCCGAGGCCCCTGCATCCGCTACCGAGGATCACGGATTCAGTATGCAGCGTCACGCTCATGCGATAAGCTGTTTTTTCCTTTTACAGGGTATCAGTTTTTCATAGTTTGACTCCATGCGGGATCTAAGCTCCCTTACCTTTGACAGGATTGGCAGGTGACGTCCGGACAGATCAACTGTCCGGCTCCTTTGCCCGAAGGCCCAGCGGACGCTCGCTTGGCGAAGCTGCTGGTTCCGGCACCCTATGTGGTGCCGGAGAAGAAGGCGCGAAAAAGGCCACGGGGACTCGAAAGAGTGCCCGGCGCCAGGAGGTGTCGGATCCATCATCCGACGGTTCCGAGGCGCATTCCTCCCGTGAAGACGAGGAGGAAGAAGAAGAGACCTCTCCCCCTCCAGCGGGAGGAGAGAAGAAAAGGAAGGCCGCCCTCTCTGGGGAGGCCGGAGGGTCCAAGAAGGGGAAAACCCTTCCTCCGGACTACTCCACCGACGCCGACGACGGCGGAGAGGAGTGGCCGCCCAGGGCCAAGCCCCTGGCAAAATCGTAAGTATCCGGATACCAGAGTAATTCATAGTATTCGTTTATTGCACAGCTTTCCCTTATGTCGAATATGTTTATGCAGCCCACCCAAAGACCGGCTCGACGCGTCGTCGAGCGGCTCACTGGACTCGTCGGATGTGAACTCGCTTCCGACGGCTTCCTCCCCCGCCCTACGGACGACACCGAAGTGTTGTCCCAACAGGTTCCAAGCCGGGAGGAGGTGGTCCTGGAGGCGCCGCAAGGCGACCTCCCGGACTCCAGGAGTAAAGGGGATGAAACCCCCCAGGGCTCCAAGTCCGGCTCTAGGCCGGACACCGCTCCGGAACCTTCAAAGGTTCCAGAGTCCGGCGGGGGACCTCCTTCCAAGAGGAGCAAGCCCACCGTGCCGGTGACCCCCGTCCAACCGGAGGCGCCGGACAATCTGTTGGAGGCGCTCCAAGGCGCCTCCATCGACGAGGAGCACCGCACCATTATGAGTGCGGTGGTCCAGAAGGTTCAGTCCGCCAAGAGCGGACTGACTGAAGCTTGTACTAGCCTTTTAACAGGCTTTGAGGTAAGTAAAGAATGTGTAAATAATATTACCGCATAGACAGTAGCCCCTGATGCTCTGTTTGGCGTTCGGGAAGAAAAGCCGAATAGAGGATCAAATAAAATTCGCAGGAGTCTAACAAAAAGGAGTCAATATGCGTATGCAGGCTTCTCTGCTTGCGTCCGCCGCACTGACTGCGGAAGTGGACACGCTAAAGCAGAACCTCGAGCGGTCCGAGCAAGAGCTCGGGCGTGCCAAGAAGCAGCTCGAGGACAATGAAGGTAAGAAATACCTTGTTTAAATATATATAAAAAGGTGCAATTGCAAAAAATGACAGGATTATCGTGGCTATTGTAGGGGCCACGTCTGAGGTGGCGACCCTTAAGCAAGCGCTGGTCGAGGCCGAGAAGAGGGCGGCCACGGAGCGCACCGAGCGGGAGAAGTATGAGGCCGAGGTTGGCAAGGTACGGCAAGAGCTCCAGGCTCTCATGGAAAAACATGAGAGTTTGGAGCTTGACTCAAAGACGCGAGCGTCCGAGCTCGCGGTGGCTATTGAAAATGCCAAGTCTGCCAAGGCCGAATCCCAGAAGACCCTCCAGGAGTTGGATGAGGTGAAGAAGATAGCGGCGGGTAAGGCATTCTTTATGCAAAGCAAACACATAAACGTGAGTTACTTGTTACTTACCCGAATCCGGAGCTCTCCAGGAGCGTTCGCAGATCTTCCCCGGAGTGTGTCCGATGCCGCCGCATTCTATCGAGCCGAGGAGGGCAGCTCGACAGAGAAGGTGTTCTGGTCTCAGTATGCTGAGGCCGGACACCCCGTGCCCCTGAGCGACCAGCTGAAGCAACTGGTCGAGCTCCACAAGGCGGCCGAACAGGCCATGAAGGGCCTCATAGTTCGGCTGTGGCCTGGAGGGGCTCTGCCTGGGAGCTATTTCGGGCTGGTGCGGCGGCTGGTGGAGGCCTGTCCAAGGCTCGAAGTCATCAAGCGCTCCGTCTGCATTGAAGGTGCCCGTAGGGCCCTTGCCCGTGCTAAGGTGCACTGGGGCAAGCTGGATGCTGAGAAGCTTGTGAAGGACGGGCCACCGCCGGGGAAAGAGCATCGCAAGCCCGAGAATTATTATAAGGATGTTCTGAAGGGTGCCTGCCTTGTGGCGGATGAATGTTCTAGGGATGTAATTTTTGAGTGAAACTTGCTCGTTTTGTCCTGTGCGCTGAAAACTTGTTCATATGCGCTAAGCAATGCTGTTGGAATTTAAAATATTACCTTCTGTGCGGCTGTTTATCAATTCTGAGAGATGGCAAGTCGTCGGCTTCTGCCCCCGTGCCGCTAGTGCTGGGGTGTTCGGGGATAAACCTGAGCGCTCTTTTTCCCATGTTTGGGTCCTTCGAGGGAGGCGCTCAGCCCAACGAACAAGGCAATCGGACTATAATGCGTGAACACTCTCACTTAGCCATAGAATTCTATAATTTTAAATTTCGGCGAAGCCCCTGGTATTCGAAAGACCGAGTTCGGGGCGCTATCCACGCCTTGGCCGGACAGAGCCGGCTCCTCGCTCTAAGCGGCATAAGTCGTTAGGGACTCAAAAAACCTCTCGAACAGCGACCAGCTCTCGCTTCATCATGACAGTCAGTTTTAGCTTTCTCCACTGAGGTGCTCGACCCAGCTCAACTGGGGCACAATCGCAGTGGTTCTCCTAGTGCTACCTTAGCCGATATAGCGGAACGTAAGGCACCAAAACATAGGAGCCGGGCAAACCCAACTATTGACCCAAGACATGATTCGGAGCCGATGCATATAATGCTATAAGTTCGGGGTGCCGCACTTGTTAAAGTGTTCGGACTTCTCACACCATATTGAGGGGTACTAAAGCCCCTGGCGTATTTAGGCCGTACCAAAGTGTACGGGTGCAATTTGTCATTAAGGAACATATATATAAAAAAAGAGTAATGCAAAAATAGACAAAAGCTATGCACTGTTTATTAAAGAGGGCTGTGATCAAAGCAGAACGATACAAATAATGCGATAAGCAAAAGGTTGGACTATGTAACATGTCCGTTCCAGGGGCAAGCTACGAAATAGTATGCGAAATAGGTATACTGCTTGTGATAGAGACCACCTGGGAGTTCCGTAATGCGGCGCGGCTTGTCTGCTTCCCTGGTTCTTGCATTGTTTGTGCGGCAATTGAACTGCCGAACAGGCCTTCTGAAGTGTGGAGTCCTGAAAGTAAGAGAAAATTAAAAAATCTGCAGCCCCTGGTGCGGTTTAAGCCGTGTTTCGGGCGTGCTGTGATGGTGCCCCTTCCCCTATACCCATGGTATTTCTAGAGCGTAGTTATGTACACGAAGTACTGGTGTCGCATTTTTGCGAGGGCTGGGGTTGGGGCCGCATTGCTACGCCTACTCGGATCGTGCCAGGCGGTCTTGTTGTAGGTTACTCCGGGCGCGCTTGACGGTGTCCGGTCGTTGAATGGCCGGGCTGGAGAACTGCCTGGAGAGGCTGCTTTGTACTTCCGCTGCAAGGGCCGCCGTGTGCTCCTCCGTTCGGAGGGAGCGTTCAGTGTTTCCATTGACCGTAATTACTCCTCGAGGGCCTGGCATCTTGAGCTTAAGGTATGCGTAGTGCGGTACCGCATTGAACTTGGTGAATGCGGTTCGCCCGAGCAGTGCGTGATAGCCATTGCGGAATGGGACTATGTCGAAGATTAACTCCACGCTTCAGAAATTATCCGGAGATCCGAAGACCACTTCAAGTGTGACTGAGCCTGTACAGTTGGCCTCTACACCTGGTATTACGCCTTTAAAGGTCGTTTTGGTGGGCTTAATCCTCGAGGGATCTATGCCCATTTTCCGCACTGTATCCTGGTAAAGCAGGTTCAGGCTACTGCCGCCGTCCATAAAGACTCCAGTGAGATGAAATCCGTCAATAATTGGGTCTAGAACCAATGCGGCGAATCCGCCATGACGGATGCTAGTGGGATGGTCCCTTCGATCAAAGGTGATCGGGCTAGAGGACCATGGGTTGAACTTTGGGGCGACTGGCTCTACCGCGTATACATCCCTTAACGCGCGCTTCCGCTCCCTTTTGGGGACGTGGGTTGCGTATATCATGTTCATCGTCCACACTTGTGGGGGAAAACCCTTCTATCCACTGTTGTTCGGCGGCCGGGGCTCCTCATCGTCGTCGCTATGCAGCCCCTTGTCTTCATTTTCGGCGTTTAACTTGCCTGCCTGCTTGAACACCCAACAATCCCTATTGATCTGATTGGCCGGCTTTTGGGGGGTGCCATGTATCTGGCACAAGCGGTCGAGTATTCGGTCCAAACTGGACGGGCCCCTAGGATTCCTTTTGAATGGCTTTTTCCGCTGATCGGATTTAGAGCCTCTGAATCCGGCATTAACTGTCGTATCCTCAGCATTGTCGCCGTTAATGCGGCGCTTCTGCTTGTGGTGACGCGACCTGCCACTACTGTCCCTGGTATCCGAATTACCAGGGTTCTTGGTCATATTGTTGCTACGAGCAAGCCAGCTGTCTTCTCCCGTGCAAAAGCGGGTCATGAGTGTCGTGAGTGCTGCCATAGACTTCGGCTTTTCCTGTCCAAGGTGCCGGGCAAGCCACTCGTCACGGATATTGTGCTTGAAGGCTGCTAGGGCCTCAGCGTCCGGACAGTCAACTATTTGATTTTTCTTTGTTAGGAACCGTGTCCAAAATTGCCTGGCCGATTCCTCTGGCTGCTGAATTACGTGACTTAGGTCATCGGCGTCTGGGGGTCGCACATAAGTGCCCTGGAAATTGTTGAGGAATGTGGCTTCCAGGTCCTCCCAACAACTGATTGATCCTGTTGGCAAGCTGTTAAGCCAATGCCGAGCTGGTCCTTTAAGCTTGAGTGGGAGGTATTTGATGGCGTGGAAATCATCGCCGTGGGCCATGTGGATATGAAGGAGATAATCCTCGATCCATACCGCAGGATCTGTTGTGCCATCATATGATTCGATATTTATGGGTTTGAAACCCTCGGGGATTTGATGATCCATTATTTCGTCTGTGAAGCATAATGGGTGTGCGGCGCCTCTGTACTGGGCTATATCACGACGTAGCTCCAATGAGCTTTGTCTACTGTGTTTGGCCCTGCCGAATTTGTGGCCGGCGTGATGGTTACCGTCTCGAGCCATGTGGCGCCCCCGCAATCCGTAGATCGATCTTGTTTGCCTTGCCTTGTCCTCCAACATATCTCGTAAGTCCGGCGCATATTCCCGTGCCTTCGTACGGGGTGCGGCTTGAGTGGAGGGCCGAGAGGCCTCTCTGTCGCGGCCACGAGGTGGCCGGTCGGTCGCATCAAGTGCTTCTTCCTCTAATCGGGGTAGCAACCTGCGCTTTGGGTAGCTCTTGGAGGGGCGTTCAAGTTATGCTCTTCGGCCGCAAGGACTTCAGTCCATCTGTCGACTAGCAAATCTTGATCAACTCTAAGCTGTTGCTGTTTTTTCTTGAGGCTTCTTGTCGTGGCCATAAGCCTACGTTGAAAACGCTCTTGCTCGACGGGATCGTCTGGCACGATGAATTCGTCGTCGTCGAGGCTTGCCTCGTCTTCGGAGGGAGGCGTATAATTATCGTCCTCGACCTCTCTGTCTGCCGCTTTCTCATGAGGGCTGGTTTCTCCATCCTCCTGTGCTAAATCTTGCTGGAAGGGGTTTTCTTCGGCACTTTTCGGAGTATTATTATCTCCCGTGCTGGAATCACCGTATTTGTTTTGGCGGGATATTGAGCGGCGCCGCTGATGCCGGCGCTTAGGCTGTTTCTTGGAGGGGTCATCCTCTGCTGTTCCATCGCCATGTCCTTCTTTTGGGGTGTCCACCATGTATATGTCGTATGACGAGGTGGCTTTCCAAGGCCTGATAGGCGCTGGTTCTTCATCGTCTCCATCATCGGCGTCCATACCATCGATGTCTTCGGAGTCGAAGTCGAGCATGTCGGTTAAGTCGTCGACAGTGGCTACAAAGTGGGTGGTGGGTGGGCTTTGAATTTCTTCATCGTCCGAATCCCAACCTTGCTGACCGTAGTCCGGCCAGGGCTCTCCCGATAAAGAGAGAGACCTCAGTGTCTTCAGAATATCACCGAAAGGCGAGTGCTGAACGATGTCCGCGGTAGTAAACTCCATAATCGGCGCCCAATCAGATTCGATCGGCAGGGGCGCGGAGGGTTCGGAGTCCAGAGAGGAGTCCAGCTCCTTGGAGTCACGAGTCTCGCAAAGTGCGAGGCTGGTGTTTGGCTCGATCGCCGTTGGGATCGCAGCCCCCGAGGCGGCGTGCAACCACCCATCCTCGATCGGCGCAGTTGGCTCCAAATTAAGGGTCAAAGCCGATGCGAGTGCGGCCTCCAGGGCACTGTTCGGCGGCAGAGCTAGATCATGCTCGTCGTGACAGTGCGGCACGCTCGGCAGTGGCTCGAATCCGTCGAAGATCAAGTCCCCACGGATGTCAGCCGTGTAGTTTAAACTTCCAAATCTGACCTGACGGCCAGGGGCATAGCTTTCGATCTGCTCCAGATGGCCAAGTGAATTGGACCGCAGTGCGAAGCCACCGAAGATGAAGATCTGTCCGGGGAGGAAGGTCTCACCCTGGACTGCATCGCCATTGATGATCGTAGGTTTCATCAAGCCTGACAGCGACGACACAGAGGAACTCTCAATGAAAGCACCAATGTCGGTGTCAAAACCGGCGGATCTCGGGTAGGGGGTCCCGAACTGTGCGTCTAGGCCGGATGGTAACAGGAGGCAAGGGACACGAAGTTTTACCCAGGTTCGGGCCCTCTCGATGGAGGTAAAACCCTACATCTTTCTTGATTAATATTGATGATATGGGTAGTACAAGAGTAGATCTACCACGAGATCGGAGAGGCTAAACCCTAGAAGCTAGCCTATGGTATGATTGTTGTTGTGTATGTTGTCCTACGGACTAAAACCCTGCGGTTTATATAGACACAGGAGAGGGTTAGGGTTACGCAAAGTCGGTTACAATGGTAGGAGATCTACATATCCGTATCACCAAGCTTGCCTTCCACGCCAAGGAAAGTCCCTTCCGGACACGGGACAGAGTCTTCAATCTTGTATCTTCATAGTCCAGGAGTCCGGCTGAAGGTATAGTCCGGCCATCCGGACACCCCCTAATCCAGGACTCCCTCAAGCACCGTGACCTTCCTAATAGAGAGTCTCTCATTTTGTCACTTTCATATACTAGTGGGAAATTTCATTATAGAACTTGGCTTGTATATTCCAGTGATGGGCTTCCTCAAATGCCCGAGGTCTTCATGGGCAAGCAAGTTGGATGCGCACCCACTAGTTTCTTTTTGAGCTTTCATACACTTATAGCTCTAGTGCATCCGTTGCATGGCAATCCCTACTCCTCGCATTAATATCAATTGATGGGCATCTCCATATCCCGTTGATTAGCCTCGTTGATGTGAGACTTTCTCTTTTTTTTGTCTTCCCACACAACCCCTACCATTATACCTTATTCAACCATAGTGCTATATCCATGGCTTGCGCTCATGTATTGCGTAAGAGTTGAAAAGGCTGAAGCGCGTTAAAAGTATGAACCAAATGCTTGGCCAAAACCGGGGTCGTACATGATATGAATATTTTGTGTGGGGAAGATGGAGCATAGCCAGACTATATGATTTTGTAGGGATAACTTGCTTTGGCTATGTTATTTTGATAAGACATAATTGCTTAGTTAGTATGCTTGAAGTATTATTGTTTTTATGTCAACATTAAACTTTTATCTTGAATCATATCAAATCTGAAAATTCATGCCTCAATAAGAAGAATTATATTGAAATTATGCCAAGTAGCATTCCACATCAATAATTATGTTTTTATCATTTACCTACTCGAGGACGAGCAGGAATTAAGCTTGGGGATGCTTGATACGTCTCCCACGTATCTATAATTTTTTATTGTTCCATGCTATATTATATTCTGCTTTGGACATTGTTGGGCTTCATTATACACTTTTATATTATTTTTTGGACTAACCTATTAACCAGAGGCCCAGCCCAGAATTGATGTTTTTTGCCTATTTCAAAGTTCCGCAGAAAAAGAATATCAAACGGAGTCCAAACGGAATGAAACCTTCGGGAACGTGATTTCCGGAACGAACGTGATCCAAAGGACTTGGACCCTACGTCAAGACATCAACTAGGAGGGCACGAGGTAGGGGGCGCGCCTACCCCCCCAGGCACGCCCTCCACCCTCGTGGGCCCCCTGTTGCTCCACCGACGTACTCCTTCCTCCGATATATACCTATGTACCCCAAACTACCAGATACGGAGCCAAAAACCTAATTCCACCGCCGCAACCTTCAGTACCCGTGAGATCCCATCTTGGGGCCTGTTCCGGAGCTCCACCGAAGGGGACATCGATCACGAAGGGCTTCTACATCAACACCATAGCCTTTCCGACGATGTGTGAGTAGTTTACCTTAGACCTTCGGGTCCATAGTTATTAGCTAGGTGGCTTCTTCTCTCTTTTTGGATGTCAATACAATGTTCTCCCCCTCTCTCGTGGAGATCTATTCGATGTAATCTTCTTTTGTGGTGTGTTTGTTGAGACCGATGAATTGTGGGTTTATGATCAAGTTTATCTATGAACAATATTTGAATCTTCTGAATTCTTTTATGTATGATTGGTTATCTTTGCAAGTCTCTTCGAATTATCAGTTTGGTTTGGCCTACTAGATTGATCTTTCTTGCAATGGGAGAAGTGCTTAGCTTTGGGTTCAATCTTGCGGTGTCCTTTCCCAGTGACAGTAGGGGCAGCAAGGCACGTATTGTATTGTTGCCATCAAGGATAACAAGATGGGGTTTATATCATATTGCATGAATTTATCCCTCTACATCATGTCATCTTGCTTAAAGCGTTACTCTGTTCTTATGAACTTAATACTCTAGATGCATGCTGGATAGCGGTCGATGTGTGGAGTAATAGTAGTAGATGCAGGCAGGAGTCGGTCTACTTGTCTCGGATGTGATGCCTATATACATGATCATACCTAGATATTCTCATAACTATGCTCAATTCTATCAATTGCTCAACAGTAATTTGTTCACCCACCGTAAATACTTATGCTCTTGAGAGAAGCCACTAGTGAAACCTATGGCCCCCGGGTCTATTTTCCATCTTGTATGATGAAGATATACTCATGGGGCATAGGTTTCACTAGTGGCTTCTCTCAAGAGCCTAAGTATTTTACGGTGGGTGATCGAATTACTGTTGAGCAATTGACAGAATTGAGCATAGTTATGAGAGTATCTAGGTATGATCATGTATATAGGCATCACGTCCGAGACAAGTAGACCGACTCCTGCCTGCATCTACTACTATTACTCCACTCAACGACCACTATCCCGCATGCATCTAGAGTATTAAGTTCATGGAAACAGAATAACGCCTTTAGCAAGATGACATGATGTAGAGGGATAAATTCATACAATATGATAAAAAAAACATCTTGTTATGGAGAAGACAAAAAGGGAGAAGACAAAAAGGGAGAAGATAGTCTCACATCAACTAGGCATATCAACGGGCTATGGAGATGCCCATCAATAGATATCAATGTGAGTGAGTAGGGATTGCCATGCAACGGATGCACTAGAACTATAAGTGTATGAAATCTCAACAAAAGAAACTAGTGGGTGTGCATCCAACTCGCTTGCTCACGAAGACCTAGGGCATTTTGAGGAAGCCCATCATTGGAATATCCAAGCCAGGTTCTATAATGTAAAATTCCCACTAGTATATGAAAGTGATAACATAGGTGTCAGTGTCAAAACCGGCGGATCTCGGGTAGGGGGTCCCGAACTGTGCGTCTAAGGCAGATGGTAACAGGAGGCGGGGGACACGATGTTTACCCAAGTTCGGGCCCTCTTGATGGAGGTAATACCCTACGTCCTGCTTGAGTGATATTGATGATATGAGTATTAAAAAAGTTGATCTACCACGAGATCGTAGAGGCTAAACCCTAGAAGCTAGCCTATGGTATGATTGTTATTGTATATTCTCTATCGACTAGCCTGACCTCGATTTATATAATGCACCAGAGGCCTAGGATAACAAGAGTCCTAGCCGAATAGGTCGGTGGGGAGGAATCCTTGTCTTGATCGCCAAGTCTTGTGGAATCTTCCTTGTATGCGGCAGCTGTCCGAACTGGCCCATGAGTATATGGCCATGGGGGTCCTCGGCCCAATCTAACAGATCGGGAGATGACGTGGTGAGTACCCCCTAGTCCAGGACACCGTCAGTAGCCCCCTGAACCGGTCTTCTAGTTAGGGACGCTCCTCGATTCTTCTGAACCATTCTTCATCTTCGGTTGTCGGTCTTGAAAACTGGTTCAACAAATCTTCTCATATTCGATCTTGAGGATCGCCGAAGTGCATCCGATGAATTTACACGTCGGGTATCCGAGGAGCCCCTTTTAGTTTCCCGCCTTTATCAATGCCTTGTTATTTTTATGCCACACCTCGGGTTTGAAGTTGTTGCCGGGAGGCAGTGTCCTCTTGCATCCGAGCTCTAACGCCAGACTGCATTCGAGGTATCTTTTGCAGCCGAGTACCAATGTCGGACTGCTTCCGAGCTCCAACGCCGAAATGTATCCGAGCTCCAACGCGGGACTGTGTCGAAGCTCCAATGCCAGACTATATCCAAGAAGTCATAGATCATCTTGGTCCAAAAAAGTTGAAGGAGTTTAGCCGAGCTTAATGCCGGAAATGCCCTCTACGAAGCTAGCCACCAGCGCCCGAGCTTTATGCCGGACTGCTTCCAAGGTGGTGCACCACCCCGACTGCGGGCTGATTTATTGTGAATATTTTTAACTGGTGCAGTTTATTCTCTGCCGATGTATATCCAATAGCCCTCAAGGTGTGTATCAGTCTAAAACCCGAGATGCACCTGAAGGCAAGCATAAAACCGTTGTTCCTAGTAGCCCCTGAGACTCAGGTCGATGCGCGAAATCGGCCTGAGGATCAACTCCTAGCTCGGCAGCATACATAGGAATAAAAACGCAGTGTAATATATTAGAGATAATAGTGATCGGCGAACGGGCCCCTAAGAGAGGGTCATGAGAAGTCGCCGTGATATATAGCTTGATTCCAGATAGGTCCAGATGGTACTTATTGCTGTCCGAAGACGCGCTTCCCATAGTTCGATCAAGCCAAACACTGAGCCCTTTGAATTTTCTGCATTGAATAGGCAATGCAGTAGCCCCCGAGACACTGGTCGGGTGGCAACACCATATCAAGGGATCGATGTGCCCCTTTAATATTTGTAAATAATGAGCGTAAAGCCCAGTAGCCCCCGAGCCTTGATGTGGGCATGGGTGGCCGAATTAAGGATCGATATCCAGAGTAAAATCACATATTATGTGTAATGATTCTATGTATCCAAGTACTTTACATCATTATTTTGACTCCATTATGACCGCCTATCAGGTAAAAGTGTCCCATCATCGGGTTCTACCCCTTGGTAGATACTACGTAGGGTGTTTCCTTAATAACAAAGCAACCCTTAGCCGACGTCTCGGTGCCCGAAGGCAGTTGTGTTAGCGGAAACGAGGAAATCAGATATGCGGGCTTTAAAACTTTCGCTTAGTCATAGGAGCTTTAAACTGGAGAAGCTAGCTATGAGCCCCCGATTACTATTCGACGACATCCGAGGTCAAGCCGTAAACACTTCGGCCAATGTTATGAATGGCTCGTCATTTAACATAGTCATCGGATCACTGACTAGTTTACGCCTATTGTGACAGTCAGTTTTCGGCTTTCTCCACTGATGTGCTTGACCATGCGAGCTGGAAGCACAATCATAGTGGTTCTCCCTTTGCGCACCTAGCCGAACAAAGCGGAACGTAGGAGGCAAGCATAGGAGCCGGGCAACCCAACTATTGACCGAAGACACAATTTGAAACCGATGCATATATAGCAATATCCGAGAATGTTTTTGCCGAATCCCTAAAGGTGTCCGACGTTGCACTGCGAGACTAATGCTGGAAATGCAAAAATAGTTTAAAAGTGCCATAGGCTCGAAAAGCCAAAAAACTTATTCAAAAGTTTAATGTCCGAACTAGATCAAGTGTTCGGTGCCAATCCGAAAATTGGACTTGAAAAAAAGTGCTTCTGCCCTGCTTTAACATGACACATCCTATCTCAAGACTTCAAGCGGGTCAGCCTACGGCTTCAACCTCCTATCCCGAAGGTGGAGTACTTCTCATTAGGCCAGTTTAGCAAACTAAACTCTAGCGGTTTCGAGAGAGAAATTAGGCTCCTCAGCTAGTGACCACATACTTGTGTCGAAAAAAGGAATGATAAATAATAACAATAATAATAATAATAACTTTGCAACGACTAAGAAGAAAAACACTTATTATAAAACGGCTCAAATAAACTTAAGAGCCCCCAAGTGACTTGGGTAAAAGAATGATTGCATGTACCGAAGTACTTATATCATATCTATGTTCAGCCGAACTTTAAACGCATCTTAACCGACCGCCGGCTTCTCCCTCTTCAGTCAAGGACCGAAAAGTTTTATGTACTCCGCTTGTCGAGAATATCGACGGTGTTTCCAATAACCAGGCAATCTGGCCATAAGGCTGTAACAGAGAAAGCACGCTCAGGGAACTTATGCTATATTACTGCGAAGTGTAAGAAGCATCTTCGAAGAAAATAGTACCCCCACCGATACCTTTCTTCGGTGCTCATTGTTATTATGAGACTTGTGCAATAGATTTTTTGTACTCATGAGTTCCGTTGTGTGCCGACCTTCATTGAAAACTATAAGAGCGCTAGCTTTCGGCTTCACCCGGTCTGAGGTCCGGCTCGGGTGACCCAATCGTGACAATCGCAGAGGTGCTCCCTTTACTCCCTAGCCGAACAATCGAGAACATAGGGGTAAACACAGTAGCGAGGCAACCCAGCTTGCAAATCGCTTAAGTCAATATGGTGCATATTGTAGCGTAATACATGAACAAGGAACGAAGCCGTACAAGTATAATCATATGCAAGAGGAAAGGCTTCATGAAGGAAGCCCCCAAGTGAACTGGGTATTTGAATTTGTGCACCACAAACAAAGTTTGGACAAGGAAATTCTTTACAAGCAAATTTTTTCCAAAAAGGTATAATGCTTGGTCGAACCGAACACAAGTTAAAAATTTAAAACTTGGAGCATGAAGGCAACTTAGCTGGTTAATGTGTTCGGTATTGACGACGTGGTCCGAGCTTGATGCGGGACAAGGTTCCATCCCCCAAGCCGGTCCCGAGGTGGCGGAGCAAAGAGCTCGGCACGTCGAAGTGGTGACATAGCACGGCCAATGCAGGCTGACAGAGTGATACCGAAGTCCATGGCATGGGTTAATGAAGTGTTGACGAAGCCCCCCGTCCAGCCGAGGTGACGTGGTATGTCAGTACGCCGAGTTGTCGATACTGCCCAACCCGGGTCATTTTCCTGTGCACAAAAAACAGTGCAAACCGGAGATAATAGTAATAATAGTAATAAAAGTCGTTGCGTAATAAATATTTTATGCAAAGTGAGTAATAAAAGAAATATGGCCTAGCACCGAAGTCAATGTCGATGTAGGGCGTCGGCGTGATGCGGTAAAGGCGTGGCAAAGCCTGAATTCACAGGTCGGTCCGAGTTCCGGATGCGGCGTTCACCGGACTATGTACGGAAACTGACCGAACCACCATGCGACTGTCGTTAATGCGGCCACCATTTGATAGACCTGTGTACATATGATGGACAAACCAGAGTAATAATTCCTTGGGAATAATGAACCCAAACAAGAAAAAAACTAGGATTAATAGCACCTGGTTTATTTGTTGTAGCGATTCGAAGAAAGGTGATTCCCAAAATTGGGACTCGATCCGCACACCCATTGCTAGATGCGCGATAAAGCGACGACATGGTGATGCTGGCAAAGGTTGGCTTGCCGAGGCGAAGCCCTCAGTCCAGCTAACGTGATGAAGATGGTCGGCTGGTGACGCCGAAGTCATCGGAGTATGTTGATGAAGAGATGATGAAGCCCCCGGTCTAGCCGAGGTGTTGGAGAGGCTCGCCGAAGAGATGCCGGAGTCTACCTGTCAGCCGATGTGTCGAAACAGGCCGGCGTGTTTGATGATGATTTGAAGAAGAGGCAGCATGGTGATGCCGACGCAGGTCAAGACTTGTGACGCGATCGACGCTGCTTGATGCAGCCACCGCATGGCGATGCCGGTGTGCCCGCTCCGTGTAGTCCGTGGGACAGCGACGTTGATGATGATTTATCCTTCGCGATGCCGAACTCTTGTTTGTCTTGCCGAGATGATGATCGAAGGAGTTGAGCTCGCCTCAATAAAGTGGCGATGTGTCTAGCGCAGCTGCGCAGGTCGGTAGCCGTAGAGCAATACTGTCGGACTAGTTTGACACCAGCGTGATGGTGAAGATTACCTCGGGGAGGCTTAAAATTTTATGGGTACGTGTTTAAAAACAACGCACAATAACATAGAAGAAAATTCCTTAAAAAAGGTTGTCCAATATCACGTTCATAAAGAAACATGAATTCTGGTTGGATCCGTATTCACGCAGAAAACAGATCCGAAAATCGTTGTGCTCATCGAAGGTTTTCCGGAGTTTGAACGGTCGGATCGAGCTGAAATTTTGAGGGGTGCTAGATACAGGAATACCGCAGCCGATCAACGGTTGGATCTTCCAAAGGACGCCCGAGCTAGATGCTGGACGCCATTCTCCGAACTCGTCCAAATTCCCGTCCAGATTTGAAACGGCTCCGGTATATCATAGGTTGCTAGAGATTTCTCCATTGGAACTCGACGAAATTTGGCATGGTTTTTGTAGACTCAATTCTGCACAATCTCACCGAAGCAATCGTCAAAGCGATACTCGAGGAGGTGGTGGAGATAGATACGAGTTCGCTGTCCAGAAAAACAACACGGTCGCTCGAGGGCAATGTTGATGTTGAGCCCCCGAGCTCCATGGATGATTCCTCCATGATCTTGATAGAGATCGGGGTTGATGTTCGATGAAGGCCCTCATCTGAACATGGTGATCCGAACATGGGGCGCAGTTCTTGGTCGAACCAAGGTGACCAGTCGAGCTGGTGACGAAGATGCTGAAGTCGCAGTTGATCTGTAGGCGAGCCATCGATCCTTTTGCCGATCACACAACGGAGCTCTCAATGAAAGCACCAATGTCAGTGTCAAAACCGGCGGATCTCGGGTAGGGGGTCCCGAACTGTGCGTCTAAGGCAGATGGTAACAGGAGGCGGGGGACACGATGTTTACCCAGGTTTGGGCCCTCTTGATGGAGGTAATAACCTACGTCCTGATTGATTGATATTGATGATATGAGTATTACAAAAGTTGATCTACCACGAGATCATAGAGGCTAAACCCTAGAAGCTAGCCTATGGTATGATTGTTGTTGTATATTCTCTATCGACTAGCCTGGCATCGGTTTATATAATGCACCAGAGGCCTAGGATAACAAGAGTCCTAGCCGAATACGTCGGTGGGGAGGAGTCCTTGTCTTGATCGCCAAGTCTTGTGGAATCTTCCTTGTATGCGGCAGCTGTCCGAACTAGCCCATGAGTATACGGCCATGGGGTCCTCGGCCCAATCTAACAGATCGGGAGATGACGTGGTGAGTACCCCCTAGTCCAGGACACCGTCAATAGGAGACTCTCTATGATGAAGATCATGGTGCTACTTTAGAGCACAAGTGTGGTAAAAGGATTATAACATTGCACCTTCTCTCTTTTTCTCTCATTTTTTATTTGGGCTTCTTTGGCCTCTTTTATTTATTTATTTATTTATTTATTTTCATCCGGAGTCTCATCCCGACTTATGGGGGAATCATAGTCTCCATCATCCTTTCCTCACTGGGACAATGCTCTAATAATGATGATCATCACACTTTTATTTACTTACAACTCAAGAATTACAACTCAATACTTAGAACAAGATATGACTCTATATGAATGCCTCCGGCGGTGTACCGGGATGTGCAATGACTCATGAGTGACATGTATGAAAGAATTATGAACGGTGGCTTTGCCACAAATACGATGTCAACTACATGATCATGCTAAGCAATATGACAATGATGGAGCGTGTCATAATAAACGGAACGGTGGAAAGTTGCATGGCAATATATCTCCAAATGGCTATGGAAATGCCATAATACGTAGGTATGGTGGCTGTTTTGAGGAAGGTATATGGTGGGTGTATGATACCGGCGAACGGTGCGTAGTATTAGAGAGGCTAGCAATGGTGGAAGGAAGAAAAGTGCGTATAATCCATGGAACCAACATTAGTCATAAAGAACTCATATACTTATTGCAAAAATCTACAAGTCATCAAAGGAAAGTATTGCGCACATGCTCCTAGGGGGATAGATTGGCAGGAAAAGACCATCGCTCGTCCCGACCGCCACTCATAAGGAAGACAATAAAAAAATCATGATCCGACTTCATCACATAACGGTTCACCATACGTGCATGCTACGGGAATCACAAACTTTAACACAAGTATTTCTCAAATTCACAACTACTCTACTAGCACAACTTTAATATCACCATCTTCATATCTCAAAACAATTATCAAGCATCAAACTTCTCATAGTATTCAACACACTCATAGGAAAGTTTTTACTATTCTTGCATACCAAGCATGTTATGATTATTTAAGAAAATTACCATGCTATTTAAGACTCTCAACATAATCTAAGTGAAGCATGAGAGATCAATAGTTTCTATAAAACAAATCCACCACCGTGCTCTAAAAATATAAGTGAAGTACTAGAGCAAAATTATATAACTCAAATGATATAAGCGAAGCACATAGAGTATTCTAACAAATTCCAAATCATGTATGGATCTCTAGAAAGGTGTGTACAACAAGGATGATTGTGGTAAACTAAAAAGCAAAGACTCAAATCATACAAGACGCTCCAAGCAAAACACATATCATGTGGTGAATAAAAATATAGCTCCAAGTAAAGTTACCGATAGAAGTAGATGAAAGAGGGGATGCCTTCCGGGGTATCCCCAAGCTTTGGCTTTTAGGTGTCCTTAGATTATCTTGGGGGTGCCTTGGGCATCCCCAAGCTTAGGATCTTGCCACTCCTTGTTCCATAATCCATCAAATCTTTACCCAAAAACTTGAAAACTTCACAACACAAAACTCAAAGTAGTAAATCTCGTGAGCTCCATTAGCGAAAGAAAACAAAAGACCACTTCAAGATACTATAATGAAATCATTCTTTAATTATATTGGTGTTAAACCTACTGATTCCAACTTCTCTATGGTTTATAAACTATTTTACTAGCCATAGATTCATCAACATAAGCAAACAACACACGAAAAACAGAATCTGTCAAAAACAGAACAGTCTGTAGTAATCTGTAGCTAGCGCAAGATCTGGAACCCCAAAAATTCTAAAATAAATTGCTGGACGTGAGGAATTTATCTATTAATCATCTTCAAAAAGAATTAACTAAATATCACTTTTCAAATAAAATTACAGCAGTTCTCGTGAGCGCTAAAGTTTCTGTTTTTTACAGCAAGATAGCAAGACTTTCCCCAAGTCTTCCCAATGGTTCTACTTGGCACAAACACTAATTAAACACAACCAAAACAGAGGCTAGATAAATTATTTATTACTAAACTGGAGCAAAAATCAAGGAATAAAAATAAAATTGGGTTGCCTCCCAACAAGCGCTATCGTTTAACGCCCCTAGCTAGGCATAAAAAGCAATGATAGATCTAGGTATTGCCATCTTTGGTAGGCAATTCTTCAATGAGACATCTATTATCCTTAGAAATTTCTTTCTTTTTAGTTATTATCAAACTTTTAGGCACAAGATCGAAAAATTCATTTGTAACGAATGGTTCCTTAATGATAGCAACAAGATTGGGATGAATACTTATAGATTTGAGATCCGCAATTTCCTTACTAGAGGATTCACCTTTATTTTTAGGAACATACATAAGCTTGCCAATTTTAGTAGGAGGACTTGGACTATTCTTTATGGAAGCAAAAGCGGTTCCCAAGTTGGTAATGATATCTTCAAGTTTATCGATCCTAGTGGAATCATGATGTATTTTCTCATTAACTATGGGTTCCTTCTCTTTAATATTTTTCAAAGTAACTCCTACTTTAGATCCATATTGAGAAATTTGGTTGTGGAACTTTTTATCCAAAGTTTCAATTAACTCTACTGTAGCAACCTTATTTTCAATAATTTTGAGCCTTCGCATTACATGTTCCAAAGTTAATATAGTTCCATTAACCAAAAGAGGGGGTGAGCCAAATAAATCTATCATAATAAGAATCAAAAGTATGGCTGCCTAAGAAATTCCCTCTGGTAATGGTATAAAGGATATATCTATACCAAGGATTAGCACCTACATAAAAATTGCGGAGAAGAACGGAAGTAGATTGCTTCCTAGTAGATATATTTTGAGCATTGCAAATTCTATACCAAGCATCTTTCAGATTTTCTCCCTCCCTTTGTTTAAAATTTAGGACTTCATTCTCGGGAGACAACCGAGAGGATAAAGGACTAGCCATAGCGACAAGCGAGCAAACAAGAAACGGGCAAAAAGAGGCAAATAGAGAAAGAGAGGGAGGATAGAGAGAGAGGGTGAATAAAATGGCAAGGGTGAAGTGGGGGAGAGGAAAACGAGAGGCAAATGGCAAATAATGTAATGCGAGAGATAAGGGTATGTGATGGGTACTTGGTATGTTGACTTTTGCGTAGACTCCCCAGCAACGGCGCCAGAAATCTTCTTGCTACCTCTTGAGCACTGCGTTGGATTTCCATGAAGAGGAAAGGATAATGTAGAAAAGTAGCATAAGTATTTCCCTCAGTTTTTGAGAACCAAGGTATCAATCCAGTAGGAGGCTATGCGCGAGTCCCTCGTACCCGCACAAAACAAATAACTCCTCGCAACCAACGCGATAAGGGGGTGTCAATCCCTTCTCGGTCACTCACGAGAGTGAGATCTGATAGATATGATAAGATAATATTTTTGGTAATTTTGTGATAAAGGTGCAAAGTAAAATAAAAGCAAAGTAAAAAAGCAAAGTAAATAAATAAGTATAAGAAGATTAATATGACGAAGATAGACCCGGAGCCATAGGTTTCACTAGTGGCTTCTCTCAAGAGCATAAGTATTTTACGGTGGGTGAATGAATTACTGTTGAGCAATTGACAGAATTGAGCATAGTTATGAGAGTATCTAGGTATGATCATGTATATAGGCATCACGTCCGAGACAAGTAGACCGACTCCTGCCTGCATCTACTACTATTACTCCACTCATCGGTCGCTATCCATCATGCATCTAGAGTATTAAGTTCATGGAAATAGAGTAACGCCTTAAGCAAGATGACATGATGTAGAGGGATAAATTCATGCAATATTATAAAAACCCCATCTTGTTATCCTCGATGGCAGCAATACAATACGTGCCTTGCTGCCCCTACTATCACTGGGAAAGGACACCGCAAGATTGAACCCAAAGCTAAGCACTTCTCCCATTGCAAGAAAGATCAATCTAGCAGGCCAAACCAAACTGATAATTCGAAGAGACTTGCAAAGATAACCAATCATACATAAAAGAATTCAGAAAAGATTCAAATATTGTTCATAGATAATCTTGATCATAAACCCACAATTCATCGATCTCAACAAACACACTGCAAAAAGAAGATTACATCGAATAGATCTCCACAAGAGAGGGGGAGAACTTTGTATTGAGATCCAAAAAGAGAGAAGAAGTTATCTAGCTAATAACTATGGACCCGAAGGTCTGAGGTAAACTACTCACACTTCATCGGAGAGGCTATGGTGTTGATGTAGAATCCCTCCATGATGGATACCCCCTTCGGCGGAGCTCCGGAACAGGCCCCAAGATGGGATCTCGTGGATACAGAAAGTTGCGGCGGTGGAATTAGGTTTTTGGCTCCGTATCTGATCGTTTGGGGGTACGTAGGTATATATAGGAGGAAGGTGTACATCGGTGGAGCAACAGGGGGGCCACGAGGGTGGAGGGCGCGCCTGGGGGGGGGGGGGTAGGCGCGCCCCCTACCTCGTGGCCTCCTCCTTTCTTTCTTGACATAGGATCCAAGTCTCCTGGATCACATTTGTTGAGAAAATCACGTTCCCGAAGGTTTCATTCCGTTTGGACTCCGTTTGATATTCCTTTTCTTCGAAACCCTAAAATAGGCAAAAAAACAACAATTCTAGGTTGGGCCTCCGGTTAATAGGTTAGTCCCAAAAATAATATAAAAGTGGATAATAAAGCCCAATAATGTCCAAAATAGTAGATAATATAAGATGGAGCAATAAAAAATTATAGATACGTTGGAGATGTATCAGAGATGCATAGCAACGAGAGGTGGAGAGTGTGTCCACGTATCATCGTAGACCGAAAGCGTAAGCGTTTAGTAACGTGGTTGATGTAGTCGAACGTCTTCATGATCCAACCGATCCAAGTACCGAATGTACGGCACCTCCGTGTTCAGCACACGTTCAGCATGATGACGTCCATCGAGCTCTTGATCTAGTAGAGGGTCGAGGGAGAGTTCCGTCAGCACGACGGCGTGGCGACGGTGATGATGAAGTTACCGGCGCAGGATTTCGCCTAAGCACTACGACGATATGACCGAGGTGTTAAACTATGGAGAGGGGCATCGCACATGGCTAAGAGATTGTCTGTTGTGCCTTTGGGGTGCCCCCCGCCTCCGTATATAAAGGGGGAGGAGGAGGTGGCCGGCCAAGGGGTGCGCGCCATGCGGGGAGTCCTACTAGGACTCTGTTCCTAGTAGGATTCAACCCCCCCCACTTTCCTTCTAACGGAGAGGTGGAAAGGGGAAGGAAGAGAGAGGGAGAAGGAAAGAGGGGGGCTGCGCCCCCTCCCCTTGTCCAATTTGGATTGGGGCAAGGGGGGCGCGCCCCACCTCGTGTGGTTTGTCTCCTCTCCCATACTATGGCCCATTAGTCCCAATAACTTTCCCGAGGGGTTCCGGTAGCCTCCTGATACTCCGAAAAATCCCCGAACCATATCGGAACCATTCCGGTGTCCGTATATAACCTTCTAATATATCAATATTTACCTCTCGACCATTTCGAGACTCCTCGTCATGCCCATGATCTCATCCGGGACTCCAAACAAACTTCAGTCACCAAAACACATAACTCATAATACAAATCGTTATCGGACGTTAAGCATGCGGATCCTACGAGTTCGAGAACTATGTAGACATGACCGAGGCACATCTCCGTTCAATAACCAATAGCGGAACCTGGATGCTCGTATTGGCTCCTACATATTCTACGAAGATCTTTATCGGTCAAACCGCATAATAACATATGTTATTCCCTTTGTCATCGGTATGTTACTTGCCCGAGATTCGATCGCCGGTATCATCATACTTAGTTCAATCTCATTACCGGCAAGTCTCTTTACTCGTTCTGTAATGCATCATCCCGCAACTAACTCATTGATACGTCTCCAACGTATCTATAATTTTTGATTGTTCCATGCTATTATATTAGCTGTTTTGGATGTTTAATGGGCTTTAATATGCACTTCTATATTATTTTTGGGACTAACCTATTAACCGGAGGCCCAGTGCTAGTTTCTATTTTATTGTCTATTTAAGTGTTTCACAGAAAAGGAATATCAAACGGAATGAAACCTTCGTGAGGATCTTTCTTGGAACAAACGTCATCCATGAGACTTGGAGTGGAAGTCGGAGACGCAATGAGGCGGCCACAAGGTAGGAGGGCGCGCCCAGGGGGTAGGCAAGCCCCCACCCTCGTGGGCCCCTCGTAGCTCCACTAACGTACTTCTTTCACCTATATATATACTCTTATACCCTAAAAAATCTGGGAGAGCCACGAAACCACTTTTCCACCACCGCAACCTTCTGTACCTGTCGGGGATATACCCCGTGGTATGACTCGGCCGGACTTGGCGACTCACTAGTAACTGCTACCTCTTGAGCACTGCGTTGGTTTTCCCTTGAAGAGGAAAGGGTGATATAGTAAAGTAGCGTAAGTATTTCCCTCAGTTTTTGAGAACCAAGGTATCAATCCAGTAGGAGATCACGCTCGAGTCCCACGCACCTACACAAACAAATAAGAACCTCGCAACCAATGCGATAAAGGGGTTGTCAATCCCTTCACGGTCACTTACGAGAGTGAGATCTGATAGATATGATAAGAGAATATTTTTGGAATTTTTATGATAAAGATGCAAAGTAAAATAAACGGCAATAGAAATAGCTAAGTGTGGAAGACTAATATGATTGAAGATAGACCCGGGGGCCTTAGGTTTCACTAGTGGCTTCTCTCAAGAGCAAAAGTATTACGGTGGGTAAACGAATTACTATCGAGCAATTGATAGAATTGAGCATAGTTATGAGAATATCTAGGTATGATCATGTATATAGGCATCACGCCCGTGACAAGTAGACCGAAACGATTCTGCATCTACTACTATTACTCCACACATCGACCGCTATCCAGCATGCATCTAGAGTATTAAGTTCATACGAACAGAGTAACGCCTTAAGCAAGATGACATGATGTAGAGGGATAAACTCATGCAATATGATATAAACACCATCTTTTATCCTCGATGGCAACAATACAATGTGTGCCTTGCTGCCCCTGCTTTCACTGGGAAAGGACACCGCAAGATTGAACCCAAAGCTAAGCACTTATCCCATTGCAAGAAAGATCAATCTAGTAGGCCAAATCAAACTGATAATTCGAAGAGACTTGCAAAGATAACCAATCATACATAAACGAATTCATAGGAGATTCAAATATTGTTCATAGATAAACTTGATCATAAACCCACAATTCATCGGATCTCGACAAACACATCGCAGAAAGAAGAGTTACATCAAATAGATCTCCAAGAGAATCGAGGAGAACTTTGTATTGAGATCCAAAGAGAGATAAGAAGCCATCTAGCTAATAATTATGGACCCGAAGGTCTGAAGTAAACTACTCACACATCACCGGAGAGGCCATGGAGTTGATGTAGAGGCCCTCCGTGATCAATGCCCCCTCCGGCTGAGCTCCAGAAATGGCCCGAAGATGAGATCTCTCAGGTACAGAAGGTTGCGGTGGTGGAATTAGGATTTCGTGGTGCTCCTGGATGTTTGCAGGGTACGTGGACTTATATAGGAGGAAGAAGTAGGTCGGTGGAGCAACGAGGGGCCCACGAGGGTGGAGGGCGTGCCCAGGGGGGTAGGCGCGCCCCCCTGCCTCATGGCCTCCTCGATTGTTTCTTGAGCCCACTCCAAGTCTCCTGGATCACGTTTGTTGAGAAAATCACGTTCCTGAAGATTTCATTCCATTTGGACTTCGTTTGATATTCCTTTTCTGCGAAACACTGAAATAGGCAAAAAAACAGCAATTTGGGCTGGGCCTCCGGTTAATAGGTTAGTCCCCAAAATAATATAAAAGTGTAAAATGAAGCCCATTAACATCCAAAATAGATAATATAATAGCATGGAACAATAAAAAATATAGATACGTTGGAGACGTATCAAGCATCCCCAAGCTTAATTCCTGCTCGTCCTCGAGTAGGTAAATGATAAAAAACAGAATTTTTGATGTGGAATGCTTCCTACATATTTCTGAATGTAATTTTTATTTATTGTGGCATGAATTTTCAGATCCGAAAGATTCAAGATAAAAGTTTAATATTGACATAAAAATAATAATACTTCAAGCATACTAACTAAGCAATGATGTCTTCTCAAAATAACATGGCCAAAGAAAGTTCATCCCTACAAAATCTTATAGTTTGGTCTTGCTCCATTTTTGTCACACAAAAATTCTCTCATCATGCACAACCCCGATGACAAGCCAAGCAATTGTTTCACACTTTAGTAATCTCAAACTTTTTTCAACTTTCACGCAATACATGAGCGTGAGCCATGGATATAGCACTATGGGTGGAATAGAATATAATGAAGGGGGTTATGTGGAGAAGACAAAAAAGGAGAAAGTCTCACATTGACGCGGCTAACCAATGGGCTAGGGAGATGCCCATCAATTGATGTCAATGCAAGGAGTAGGGATTGCCATGCAACGGATGCACTAGAGCTAAAAATGTATGAAAGCTCAACAAAAGAAACTAAGTGGGTGTGCATCCAACTTGCTTGCTCACGAAGACATAGGGCACTTGAGGCGGCCCATTCTTGGAATATACAAGCCAAATTCTATAATGAAAAGTTCCCACTAGTATATGAAAATGACAAAACAAGAGACTCTCTATCATAAAGATCATGGTGCTACTTTGAAGCACAAGTGTGGAAAAAGGATAGTAGCATTGCCCCTTTTTATTCTCTTTTTTTGGCCTTCTTTTTTTGTCCTTTCTTTTTTTTCTCTTTTTTTGGGACAATGCTCTATTAATGATGATCATCACACTTCTATTTATTTACAACTCAATGATTAAAACTCTATACTAGAACAAGATATGACTCTATATGAATGCCTCTGGCGGTGTACCGGGATGTGCAATGACTCATGAGTGACATGTATGAAAAAATTATGAACAGTGGCTTTGCCACAAATATGATGTCAACTACATGATCATGCAAGGCAATATGACAATGATGATGCGTGTCATAATAAATGGAACGGTGGAAAGTTGCATGGCAATATATCTCGGAATGGCTATGGAAATGTCATAATAGGTAGGTATGGTGGCTGTTTTGAGGAATATATAAGGAGGTTTATGTGTGATAGAGTGTATCGTATCACGGGATTTGGATGCACCGGAGAAGTTTGCACAAACTCTCAAGGTGAGAAAGGGCAGTGCACGGTACCGAAGAGGCTAGCAATGATGGAAGAGTGAGAGTGTGTATAATCCATGGACTCAACATTAGTCATAAAGAACTCACATACTTATTGCAAAAAACTACAAGTCATCAAAAACCAAGTATTATGCACATGATCCTAGGGGGATAGATTGGTAGGAAAATACCATCGCTCGTCCCCGACCGCCACTCATAAGGAAGACAATCAAATAACACCTCATGTTTTAAATTCGTTACACAACGTTTACCATATGTGCATGCTACGGGACTTGCAAACTTCTTAACCAGTATTTATCAAATTCACAACTACTCAACTAGCACAACTTTGATATCACTATCTCCATATCTCAAAACAATCATCAAGTATCAAACTTCTCTTAGTATTCAATGCACTTATATGAAAGTTTTTATTATGCCTAAAAGCAAATTGCCATGTTGTTCTAAAGGACTCTCAAAATAATATAAGTGAAGCATGAGAGATCAATTATTTCTATAAAATAAAACCACCGCCGTGCTATAAAAGATATAAGTGAAGCACTAGAGCAAAAACTATATAGCTCAAAAGATATAAGTGAAACACATAGAATAAAAACTATATAGCTCAAAAGATATAAGTGAAGCACATAGAGTATTCTAATAAATTCCAATTCATGTGTGCCTCTCTCAAAAGGTGTGTACAGCAAGGATGATTGTGGAAAACTAAATACCAAAGACTCAAATCATACAAGACGCTCCAAGCAAAACACATAGCATGTGGCGAATAAAAATATAGCTCCAAGTAAAGTTACCGATGAACGAAGACGAAAGAGGGGATGCCTTCGGGGGCATCCCCAAGCTTAGGCTTTTTGGTGTCCTTGTATTTTACCTTGGGATTCCATGGGCATCCCCGAGCTTAGGCTCTTTCCACTCCTTGTTCCATAATCCATCAAATCTTTACCCAAAACTTGAAAACTTCACAACACAAAACTTAAAAGAAAATCTTCGTGAGCTCCGTTAGTAAAATAAAACAAACCACCACTTCAAGGTACTGTAATGAACTCATTCTTTATTTATATTGGTATTAAACCTACTGTATTCTAACTTCTCTATGGTTTATAAACTCTTTTACTAGCCATAGATTCATCAAAATAAGCAAACAACACACGAAAAACAGAATTTGTCAAAAACAGAACAGTCTGTAGTAATTTGTTGGTTTTGAATACTTATGGAACCCCACAAATTCTAAAATAAATTACTGGACATGAGGAATTTATCTATTAATCATCTTCAAAAAGAATAAACTAAATAGCACTCTCCAGTTAAAAATGGCAGCAATTCTTGTGAGCGCTAAAGTTTATGTTTTTTACAGCAAGATCAAAAAGACTTTCCCCAAGTCTTCCGAACGGTTCTACTTGGCACAACCACTAATTAAACACAAAAAACACAACCAAAACAGAGGCTAGATAAATTATTTATTACTATAGAGTAACAAAAAGCAAGGAATAATAATAAAATTGGGTTGCCTCCCAACAAGCGCTATCGTTTAACGCCCCTAGCTAGGCATAAAAGCGAAGATAGATCTAGGTATTGTGATCTTTGGTGTGCAATCCATAAGTGGCTCTCATAATAGATTCATATGGTAATTTAATTTTATTTCTAGGAAATTGTTCCATGCCCTTCCTTAACGTAAACTGGAATCTAATATTCCCTTCCTTTATATCAATAATTGCACCAATCGTTCTAAGGAAAGGTCTACCAAGAATAATAGGACATGAAAGATTGCAATCTATGTCAAGAACAATGAAATCTACAGGCACATAGTTCCTATTTTCAACAATAAGAACATCATTAATTCTTCCCACAGGTTTCTCAATAGTGGAATCCACAAGGTGCAAGTTTAAAGAACAATCATCAAATTCACGGAATCCTAGCAAATCACATAAAGTTTTCGGAATCATGGAAACACTAGCACACAAATCACACAAAGCATAACATTCATGATCTTTAATTTTAATTTTAATAGTAGGTTCCCACTCATCATAAAGTTTTCTAGGGATAGAAACTTCCAACTCAAGTTTTTCTTCATAAGATTGCATCAAAGCATCAACGATATGTTTAGTAAAAGCTTTATTTTGACTATAAGCATGACGAGAATTTAGCATGGATTGCAACAAGGAAATACAATCTACCAAAGATCAATTATCATAATTAAATTCCTTGAAATCCAAAATAGTGGGTTCATTGATATCTAAAGTTTTAACCTCTTCAATCCCACTTTTACCAAATTTTGCATCAAGATCTAAAAACTCCGAATTTTTGGAACGCCTTCTAGGTAAAGGTGGATCATCTTCAGTCCCATCATTATCAAGATTCATATTGCAAAACAAAGATTTAATAGGGGACACATCAATCACTTTTAGATCTTCATCCTTATTATCATGAAAACTAGAAGAACACGCTTTCACAAAGCAATCTTTCTTAGCACGCATCCTAGCGGTTCTTTCTTTGCACTCGTCAATGGAAATTCTCATGGCTTTGAGAGACTCATTGATATCATGCTTAGGTGGAATATATCTAAGTTTCAAAGAATCAACATCAAGAGAAATTCTACCGACGTTCCTAGCCAATTCATCAACCTTAAGCAATTTTTCTTCAAGCAAAGCATTGAAATTCTTTTGCGAATTCATAAACTCCTTAACACTAGTCTCAAATTCAGAGGGCATCTTATTAAAAATTTCCATCAGAATTGTTGCAGGAATTACCATAATTATTAGAGGAATTACTAGGGAACGGCCTAGGATTAAAGTTTCCTCTATACGCGTTGTTACCAAAATTATTCCTACCAACAAAATTCACATCCATAGATTCATTATTATTCTCAATCATGGTAGACAAAGGCACATCTTTAGGATCAGAGGAAATACTCTTATTAGCAAACAATTTCATAAGTTCATCCATCTTTCCACTCAAAACATTAATTTCTTCTATCGCATGCACTTTTTTATTAGTAGATCTTTCGGTGTGCCATTGAGAATAATTAATCATAATATTATCTAGGAGTTTAGTAGCTTCTCATAAAGTGATTTCCATAAAAGTGCCTCGCGCAGCCGAATCTAAAAGATTTCTAGAAGCAAAATTCAACCCGGCATAAAAAATTTGTATAATCATCCAAAGATTGAAACCATGTGTAAGGCAATTACGTATCATTAATTTCATCCTCTCCCAAGCTTGTGCAACATGTTCATGGTCTAGCTAGTTTCTTAAAATTCAAAATATTGTTTCTAAGAGAGATAATTTTATCAGGAGAAAAATACTTGGAGATAAAAGCATCTTTGCACTTATTCCATGAATCAATACTATTTTTAGGCAAAGATGAAAACCAAGCTTTAGCACGATCTCTAAGGGAAAAAGGAAATAGCTTCAATTTAACAATATCATTGTCCACATCTTTCTTCTTTTGCATATCACACAAATAAACAAAGCTATTTAGATGGGTAGCGACATCTTCACTGGGAAGGCCAGTGAATTGATCTTTCATGACAAGATTCAACAAAGCATCATTAATTTCACAAGATTCGACATCGGTAAGAGGAGCAATTGGAGTGCTAAGAAAATCATTGTTGTTGGTATTGGCAAAGTCACACAATTTAGTATTGTCTTGAGCCATCATGACAAGAAAGCAATCCAACACACGAGCAAACAAGAAGCGAGCGAAAAAAGAGGCGAACGGAAAAAGAGAGGGCGAATAAAACGACAAGGGTGAAGTGGGGGAGAGGAAAATGGGAGGCAAATGGCAAATAATGTAATGTGAGGGATAAGAGTTTGTGATGGGTATTTGGTATGTCTTGAGTTGTGCGTAGACTCCCCGGCAACGGCGCCAGAAATGGCTCGTTGTCGGGAGTCAAATATTGACTTACTTGGCGCGAATCTCCCCGGCAACGGCGCGAGAAATCCTTCTTGCTACCTCTTGAGCACTGCGTTGATTTTCCCTTGAAGAGGAAAGGGTGATGCAGTAAAGTAGCGTAAGTATTTCCCTCAGTTTTTGAGAACCAAGGTATCAATCCAGTAGGAGATCACGCTCGAGTCCCACGCACCTACACAAACAAATAAGAACCTCGCAACCAACGCGATAAAGGGGTTGTCAATCCCTTCACGGTCACTTACGAGAGTGAGATCTGATAGATATGGTAAGATAATATTTTGGGTATTTTTATGATAAAGATGCAAAGTAAAATAAACGGCAATAGAAATAGCTAAGTGTTGGAAGATTAATATGATGGAAGATAGACCCGGGGGCCATAGGTTTCACTAATGGCTTCTCTGAAGAGCATATGTATTATGGTGGGTAAACGAATTACTGTCGAGCAATTGATAGAATTGAGCATAGTTATGAGAATATCTAGGTATGATCATGTATATAGGCATGACGTCCGTGACAAGTAGACCGAAACGATTCTGCATCCACTACTATTACTCCACACATCGACCGCTATCCAGCATGCATCTAGAGTTTTAAGTTCATAAGAACAGAGTAATGTGTTAAGTAAGATGACATGATGTAGAGGGATAAACTCATGCAATATGATATAAACCCCATCTTTTTATCCTCAATGCAACAATACAATACCTGCCTTGCTGCCCCTGTAGTCACTGGGAAAGGACACCGCAAGATTGAACCCAAAGCCAAGCACTTCTCCCATTGCAAGAAAGATCAATCTAGTAGGCCAAACCAAACTGATAATTCGAAGAGACTTGCAAAGATAACAAACATACATAAAAGAATCCAGAGGAGATTCAAATATTGTTCATAGATAAACTTGATCATAAACCCACAATTCATCGGATCTCGACAAACACACCTCAAAAAGAAGAGTTACATCAAATAGATCTCCAAGAGAATTGAGGAGAACTTTGTGTTGAGACCCAAAGAGAGAGTAGAAGCCATCTAGATAATAACTATGGACCCGAAGGTCTGAAGTAAACTACTCACACATCACCGGAGAGGCCATGGAGTTGATGTAGAGGCCCTCCGTGATCAATGCCCCCTCCGGCGGAGCTCCGGAAAAGACCCCAAGATGGGATCTCTCGGGTACAGAAGGTTGCAGTGGTGGAATTAGGTTTTTGTGGTGCTCCTGGATGTTTGCGGGGTACGTGGACTTATATAGGAGGAATAAGTAGGTCGATGGAGCAAGGAGGGGCCCACGGGGGTGGAGGGCGTGCTCAGGGGGGTAGGCGCGCCCCCTCCCTCGTGGCCTCCTCGATTGTTTCTTGACGCCCACTCCAAGTATCCTGGACCACGTTTGTTGAGAAAATCACGTTCCCGGAGGTTTCATTCTGTTTGGACTTCGTTTGATATTCCTTTTCTGCGAAACACTAAAATAGGCAAAAAAAACAGCAATTTGGGCTGGGCCTCCAGTTAATAGGTTAGCCCCAAACATAATATAAAAGTGTAAAATAAAGCCCATTAACATCCAAAACAGATAATATAATAGTATGGAACAATAAAAAATTATAGATACGTGGGAGACGTATCAGTAACCCACCCTAACTTGGTGACTCACGAAGTGACCCGCCCAGATCTCTCCACTCACTGATGGCCCGGCTGGGCCTGGTGACTCATTGGTAACCCGGCAGGCGGGTCAGAGGAGCGATAAGACC
The DNA here is from genome assembly GCF_018294505.1 of Triticum aestivum. Classification (NCBI taxonomy): domain Eukaryota; kingdom Viridiplantae; phylum Streptophyta; class Magnoliopsida; order Poales; family Poaceae; genus Triticum; species Triticum aestivum. The sequence goes on along the minus strand of NC_057812.1, from coordinate 128,626,147 downwards.
CGGTGGCCCAACGGGCGGTTCATGGAAGGCCGGCTCGTATTATGGTGGGCCGGCTTAAGATGAAAGCATAAGGAATATTCCATTACAAAGGAAGCAAGACTAGGACTCCTCTTGTAATAGAGTAACCCTAATCCTAATAGGACTAGTCATATAAGCCGCCCCTTCAACATATATAAGGAGGGGCAGGGCACCCCAAGGTGACACAAGTTTCACAAGTTAGGTTTAGACGAACAAGTCAACAGCTCTCGAGATAGAGCACCCTTGTAATCATGTTCATCATCATCAATATCAATGAAGCAGGACGTAGGAATTTACCTCCACCATGAGGGGCCGAACCTGGGTAAAACCTCGCATCTCTCGTCCCACTCAACCCTTCTCAAGCTACCACATAGATGTGTTGGCCTCGCGACTAAGTCCTTTCAACAAGGACATTTGCCATGACAAATCCACGATAGTTGGCGCACACCGTGGGGCTTGCGTACGGTGGTGTTGAGTTCTTGAAGGGATCTTTTCTAGGGTTCGAGGAGCTCACAATTTTTTAAGATGAGGAAGAGCCGGCAGGTTTATTATTTTGTGATCGAGAATATGATTAACTTTGGAGCTTGCTGTACAAGGTTTGAGATCAAAAGAAGCTAGGGTTCCGTACATGTTGCCGCACGCGGCGTGTCGGTCCGCCCGTCTGAGTCGGGTTGATTTTCATCAAAACAGCCAATATGATCCAGCGAGACCGAGACCGACTCTGTTACTCAATCGCCGTTTTACTAGGAGAGCTGGTGCCCGTGAAATTTGTGTCTACAACAGTTGACGTAAGTGGATTCGCTTCAAATCCGAGGCTGCTGCCTTGCTGCTGTTACCACGTACTACATCCAAATATCAAATCAGAATCAGTACTAAGTACTAGTGGTCAGTTTAGTACTCACGTGGAGGCGCTGGAAAAGTTTGGTACACCAGCCAATTGGGGACAAACCTCCATGGTTTGGGCCCTGTTTGTTTGGGCTTTTGCTTCTTTTTTTGCAGCTTTTCCACTTTGGCCAAAAAGCTATAAAAGCTCCTAAATAGATGCTTTTGGAGCTTTTTTGGCTTTTGATGAATCAACATAACAATATTCAGCTCCAAAAGCCATAAAAGCTCTAAAAGCACCTATTTAGGAGCTTTTATGGCTTTTTGGCTAAAATAGAAAAGCTGCAAAAGCATAAGCAAAATCCCAAACAAACAGGGCCTTGGAGGAAGACACGGACAATCAAACAACGACCAAGACGAGGACACTTATGGATGTTTAGACTCGGGCTCTGCATGATCGCCGCCCCCGCCGTCCTGGTCGTACCTCATCGGCGCGCTTCCACGATTGAGCCGCCTCCGCCAGTGGCCGCTGCTTGTTGCCTCTGCCCCGGCTGCGGTCTGTTGAGCCGCCTTGCTGCAGCGAGCCACCCCAGCTGAGGGCAGCCTGTGAACCGCCGCCCGGGCCCCGCTTCGGGTGTCACCTTCTGCCTCTGCCGTCGCTGGTTCGAGCCTGCAAGCCGCCATGACATCGCGTCACGCCTAGGCTGAGCCGCCCATCGCACCGTCCTCGCCTCCTGCTGGGTGTTGCTGCTGCCCTGAGTCGCCTCGAGCTGGTCGTGACTACAAGTCACGGCCCCAGCAGATTCCGAGCCGCCGTTGTGCCTCCTCATGCCAGGTGAACCGACTGCTGCTCGTAGCTATGCATACTTCTACTATCCACTTCAAGTTCAGAGGAATTTCTACCGTTATGCGTCAAAATCCGCAAACTAACAAACATCAATCATAGAGTGGATTTCTAATGATAATGGATTCAAACCAATTCAGCTACGGAGTAGTGCTAGTTGAGTACTATTTACATGAAAATTGAAGCGGCCGTTGAGCCGCCTCCGCTGAAGCAGATGTTGAGCAGTTCTCACCTCCGACATCGTGACCCGCCGCTACAATCGCGTTGAGCCGCCCTCTTGCGTGCAAAGTCGCCCCGACTCACGCACCTCTGTTTAAACCGCCGGCGCACCGTTTTTGCAGATGAGTCATCTTCGCCCGTTCTCTGGCCCGGGCTGGTCGCTGCCGCTGAGAGCCACCGTCCGGCGGAGTCTCTGCTACAAGCCGGTTCACGTGCCTCCTCTGCTTTGTTTCTGCCAGGGAGAGTGATTAACTTACTGTTGAAATTACTGGAGTTATTAACTCACTGTTGAAATTACATCCAGACGAATCAGGACAATTGTTCATTACAAGAGCGACGGTCGTGCATGGATGTATAGCTCGCATCACCATTATCATGCGCTATCATCTGATCGTACCATGACGCTCGACGAACATATGTGCAAACTGCCGTTTCTGCGGCCCAGTTTACATCAACATGACGCAGTTGATTCGCCCGTCCGCGCGGTTTACCGCGCCTACGATTGACTCGCCCGTCCACGTCGGCTTGTAACGTCGCGGTCGACTCATCTGTCTGCTCCCATGACCGACTTGGCTGTGATTGATTTCATCTTTACCATGGTGATCATCAAATCCATGGTAGATAATTTCCGGCCCAAACATATCAGGTGAAATCCATCCAATATATTTTCATATTACATATGAATTCCTTTAAAAGGGCAATTACTCTGGCTTGCAAGTTCTCCAATGCAGGGCAACTTGTCTACGGCAGAAGGGATTATTATATCACTGAGCCTTTGAATGACTCATACCGGTTTATATCACGGTAAAAAATGGAGAATCTCAAGACAACTCCTCGAGTCGTCTTAAGACTCGGGGGCTACAATGATATGACTCAGCAAATCTTGCCAATTTCAGCAAAATTCAAGAACTCCGGATCATTGGAGGGAAAAATAACCTGACCTAGAGGCTACTGCCCTATTAATAAAAAGTTAAAAGGCCGTCAGAAAATTTCCGGCTTAAAAAGAAGGATTCCAGTTCATGGGAAACCTGTCTCCCACAAAGCTCTGAAGCTCTCAAATCCGGTTTAAAACTCCGGCTCAAGAAGAATATCCATCTCTCACAAGTTCGAGTTCTTAGAAAATTGAAGGTTACCAAAGAGAACTTGCTGCCATGATGCGCGGTTCAAACATGGGTATCCTGCCTTACGGCTTATCTTATTATGGTCACTTGGGGGCTTCCTGCTCATAGAGCATAGCTGTCGGTACCCTCTTGATCAGCGCAATGCCAAAGCTTATATGGTCACTTGGGGGCTTCCTTCTCATCGAGCATAGCTGTCGGTACCCTCTTGATCGGCGCAATGCCAAAGCTTATATGGTCACTTGGGGGCTTCCTGTTCAAACATAGGTGTATTCACGAAAGAGAACATAGCTGTCGGTACCCTCTTGATCGGCTCAATGCCACACTTGTAAGTATGTCATTTGGGGGCTTCCTGTTCAAACATAGGCGTATTCGACCGAAGAGAACATAGCGTTACTACCCTCTTGACCAGGTTTGTTCAAACATAGGCATATTCGACCGAAGAGAACAAACTCTGACCGGGTCATCCTACCTGTACACCAGCCGCTTCAACTCCATCAGGTCAACCTGATTGACCCGCCAAACTCTTAACGATCAGTCTTTACAGCGTATACGACCAAGATCTGAGCTCGATTAAGGTGCAAACGGCGGCTTGTCATGCGAGAGTACGGTTTATAGAGTCAGATGGATCCAGGCTTCATAAGTCGCCTTCCTTGTAACTTGGATAAATTGGCCCATGATACTGTTACTCCGGCCCCGTGTACTCCTCATAAGTCTTTGAGCAAGACCCGACTTATCTAGGGTTCAAATGTCGATTGGGCACACTATGACTCAGGATCACGGTAGCACGAACAATCCAGTGGCTTTGGCTAGTTTCATTGAAGGTGACACTTTACTTTGATGGTCTACAAAAGCCCTGAATTTCTTTTAATTTCTTATTCATATTTGAGTTTTTCGCTGCTTTCCAGTTTTTTATAAGTCGGGCCCAGCTGCCATGTTTACGGCTCATATTTGAAGCATACTTTGGGTTTATACAACCCGCCAGGATGGCAGACTCTAAGTCGCTAGTATATGATAATAGCCCAACTTGGCTGGATTTTCATGATGATATTGAATGATTGAGGTTTTCAAACCAGGTTATATTATTCAAATCTTTAATAGCCAACATGGCTGGATTTTTATTATGGTTATCAATAACCAATATTATGATTGAGGTTTTCAAAGTCACTTCAGCGCAATGGTTATTATCTTATCAATGGATATTATTCATTCTACAATGGAAGGAATAGTCCCGAGTCGCTGCAGGCTTACGACCCGGCACTTGGGGGCTACATTATTCAAGTTGAGATTACATCAAATACGCAAGTCCCATGTCACTGTCAGCATGCACCATGGCACTTGGGGGCTAATGCAAAGTCAATTTTTTGCTCACCTTATTGAAGACCCGACTCAACACATTGTAATGAGCCGGCCCTTGGGGGCTACCAATTGCTCCTATCAAAACTTCAAGGTACACAAGTCTTAATCCATTATATTAAAAGGTCCACTACTCAGTTGGTAGAGTACAAAGCTCTTAACCTTATGGTCGTGGGTTCAATGAAGTATGTATAAAGTCCCAGCTCAGTATTATCTTACTAAGCCGGCCCTTGGGGGCTACCAATTGCTACTCAAATCTACATGATCATATCTACAAAGTCCCTGCTCATTATTGCTTAACGACCCGACCCTTGGGGGCTACATTGGTTGAAGTTTTTATGGGCATCAGGCAATTACAAGTCCCAGGTTGTTGCAAGCATGACAACCCGTCACTTGGGGGCTACATATATGGAGTATTCAGTCTTTACTAGTGACTGAGATGAACAAACATGGATTTCTTCAAAGTGGCAGTATTTATATTGAAGCAAGTCTTAAGTCATCACTTTGTTCTGCTCAAGACTTGGGGGCTATAGGTAATATGGATATAAGGGAGAAATATCTTCCAATTTATTCAGATTTGAGCAAACTAGATTGACCCGGTGTCTACAACAATCATGACCCGGCGTCACCAACAATCATGATTCGGCGTCACCAATAACTATGACCTGGCATCGGCAACAATTATGACTCGTTGTTATCAATTTTTACAAACCAAATATTTTGGCAATGATAAACCGGCAAGTTCTACAAGCCGGCTGAAAATCAGATGAGTATTTCCAGACCAATATTTTTGTTAAGCATTGGGAGCTGAAGCAAATATTCTTCACAATATATTTCTTTGAGAAGCCAATTGATTATGAAGCTGGTGTATTGACCCGGACTGTCCAGAAGAAGGAAATGACAAGGACTTAAGGATGGCCAGGTGTCAACTTACAAGAATTTTTAACCCGGAGCACAACCTGTCAAATTTGTTCTTGTGTTTATTTTGTAGGATCCATTTAACATGGATAAATCCAAATTAAACTGGGGGCTAATGTCGGGGATATATCCCGTGGTATGACCCGGCCGGAAGTATGACCTGGACGGACTTGGCGACTCACTAGTAACCCGCCCTAACTTGGCGACTCACGAAGTGACCCGCCCGGATCTCTCCACTCACTGATAGCCTGGCTGGGCCTGGTGACTCATTGGTAACCTGGCAGGCGGGTCAGAGGAGGGATAAGACCCGATGGCCCAACGGGCGGTTCATGGAAGGCCGACTCGTATTATGGTGGGTCGGCTTAAGATGAAAGCATAAGGAATATTCCCTTACAAAGGAAGCAAGACTAGGACTCCTCTTGTAATAGAGTAACCCTAATCCTAATAGGACTAGTCATATAAGCCGCCCCTTCAACATATACAAGGAGGGGCAGGGCACCCCAAGAGGGACATATTCTCAGGTGACACAAGTTTCACAAGTTAGGTTTAGACAAACAAGTCAATAGCTCTCGAGATAAAGCACCCTTGTAATCATGTTCATCATCATCAATATCAATGAAGCGGGACGCAGGCTTTTACCTCCACCGTGAGGGGCCGACCCTGGGTAAAACCTCGCGTCTCTCGTCCTACTCAACCCCTCTCAAGCTACCACATAGATGTGTTGGCCTCGCGACTAAGTCCTTTCAACAAGGACAACTGTCGTGACAATTCCACGACAGTACCGTGAGATCCCATCTGGGGCCTTTTCCGACGATCTGCCGGAGGGGGATTCGATCACGGAGGGCTTCTACATCAACACCATAGCCTCTCCGATGATGTGTGAGTAGTTTACCATAGACCACTAGGTCCCTAGTTATTAGCTAGATGGCTCCTTCTCTCTCTTTAGTTCTCAATACAAAGTTCTCCTCGATGTTCATGGAGATCTATTTGATGTAATACTTTTTGCGGTGTGTTTGCCGAGATCCGATGAATTGTGGATTTATGATCAAGTTTATCTATGAACAATATTTGGTTCTTCTCTAAATTCTTATATGCGTGATTTGATATCTTTGCAAGCCTCTTCAAATTATCGGTTTAGTTTAGCCTACTAGATTGATCTTTCTTGCAATGGGAGAAGCGCTTAGCTTTGGGTTTGATCTTGCGGTGTCCTTTCCCAGTGACAGTAGGGGCAACAAGGCACGTATTGTATTGTTGCCATCGAGGATAAAAAGATGGGGTTGATATCATATTGCTTGATTTTATCCCTCTAAATCATGTCATCTTGCCTAAAGCATTACTCTGTTCTTATGAACTTAATACTCTAGATGCATGTTGGATAGCGGTCGATGTGTGGAGTAATAGTAGTAGATGCAGAATTGTTTCGGTCTACTTAACATGGAGATGATGCCTATATTTCATAATCATTGCCTAGATATTCTCGTAACTATGCGCTCTTCTATCAATTGCTCGGCAGTAATTTGTTCACCCACCGTAATACTTGCTATCATGAGATAAGCCACTAGGGAAACCTATGGCCCCCGAATCTGTTCCTTAATTATATTGCATCTCTTCTTATTATTGCATCTCATTTACTATTTTGCAATCTATACAACAAAAATACCAAAAATATTTATCTTATTATCTTTATCAGATCTCACTTTCGCAAGTGACCGTGAAGGGATTGACAACCCCTTTATCGTGTTGGTTGTGAGGTTCTTGATTGTTTGTGCAGGTACTAGGTTACTTGCGTGGTATCTCCTAATGGATTGATACCTTGGTTCTCAAAAACTGAGGGAAATACTTACGCTGCTTTGCTGCACCACCCTTTCCTCTTCAAGGGAAAACCAACGCATGCTCAAGAGGTAGCAAGAAGGATTTCTCACGCCGTTGCCGGGGGATCTATGCTCAAGTCAAGACATACCAAGTACCTATCACAAACTCTTCTCCCTCGCATTACATTATTTGCCATTTGCCTCTCGTTTTCCTCCCCCCCTCACTTCACCTTTGTTGTTTTATTCACCCCTTTTTCGTTCACCTCTTTTCGCTCGCTTCTTGTGTGATTGTGTGTTGGATTGATTGTTTGTCATGATGGCTCAAGATAATACTAAATTATGTGACTTTTCCAATACCAACAACAATGAATTTATTAGCACTCCGATTGCTCCTATTACCGATGCTGAATCTTGTGAAATTAATACTGCTTTGTTGAATCTTGTCATGAAAGATCAATTTTCTGGCCTTCCTAGTGAAGATACCACTACCCATCTAAACAACTTTTTTGAATTGTGTGATATGCAAAATAAGAAAGATGTGGACAATGATATTGTTAAATTAAAGCTATTTCCGTTTTCTCTTAGAGATCATGCTAAAACTTGGTTCTCTTCTTTGCCTAAAAATAGTTTTGATTCATGGAATAAGTGCAAAGATGCTTTTATCTCTGAGTATTTTCCTCCTACTAAGATCATCTCTCTTAGAAACGATATTATGAATTTTAAGCAACTTGATCATGAACATGTTGCACAAGCCTGGAAGAGGATGAAATTAATGATACGCAATTGCCCTACACATGGTTTGAACTTATGGATGATTATACAAAAAAAATATGCCGGATTGAATTTTGCTTCTAGAAATCTTTTAGATTCGGCCGCGGGAGGCACTTTTATGGAAATCACTTTAGGAGAAGATACTAAACTCCTAGATAGTATTATGGTCTATTATTCTCAATGGCATACTGAAAGATCCACCAGTAAAAAGGTTCATGCTATTGAGGAGATTAATGTTTTGAGTGGAAAGATGGATGAACTTATGAAATTGTTTGCTAATAAGAGTGTTTATTCTGATCCTAATGATATGCCTTTGTCCACTTTGATAGAGAATAATAATGAATCTATGGATGTGAATTTTGTGGGTAGGAACAATTTTGGTAACAACGTGTATAGAGGAAATTTTAATTCTAGACCGTTCCCTAGTAATTCCTCTAATAATTATGGTAATTCCTACGACAACTCTTATGGAAATTTTAATAAGATGCCCTCTAATTTTGAGACTAGTGTTAAATAATTTATGAATTCGCAAAAGAATTTCAATGCTTTGATTGAAGAAAAAATGCTTAAGATTGATGAGTTGGCTAGGAATGTGGATAAAATTTCTCTTGATGTTGATTCTTTGGAACTTAGATCTATTCCACCCAAGCATGATATCAATGAGTCTCTCAAAGCCATGAGAATTTCCATTGATGAATGCAAAGAAAGAACCGCTAGGATGCGTGCTAAAAAGAGTGCTTTGTAAAAGCGTGTTCTTCTAGTTTTCATGATAATAAAGATGAAGATCTAAAAGTGATTGATGTGTCTCCTATTAAACCTTTGTTTTCCAATATGAATCTTGATAAAGATGGTACTGGAGAAGTCAACTTTAGTTAAAAGGCGTCCCAATGATTCGGAGTTTTTAGATCTTGATGCTAAAATTAATAAAAATGGGATTGAAGAGGTCAAAACTTTACTTAGCGATAAACCCACTATTTTGGATTTCAAGGAATTTAATTATGATAATTGCTCTTTGATAGATCGTATTTCCTTGTTGCAATCCGTGTTAAATTCTCCTCATGCTTATGATTGATACGTCTCTGTCGTATCTACTTTTCCAAACACTTTTGCCCTTGTTTTGGACTATAACTTGTATGATTTGAATGGAACTAACCCGGACTGACGCTGTTTTCAGCAGAATTGCCATGGTGTTGTTTTATGTGCAGAAAACAAATATTCTCGGAATAACCTGAAACTCCACGGAACATCTTAGCAAAAATAATAAAAAATCCTCGCCAAAGATGAAGACCAGGGGCCCACACCCTGTCCACGATGGTGGGGGGCGTGCCCCCTGCCTCATGGGCCCCCTGGATGCCCTCCGACGCCAACTCCAACTCTATATATTTGCTTTCAGAGAGAAAAAATCAAAGAGAAGAAATCATCGCATTTTACAATACGGAGCCGCCGCCAAGCCCTAAAACCTCTCGGGAGGGCTGATCTGGAGTCTGTTCGGGGCTCCGGAGAGGGGGATTCCTCGCCGTCATCATCATCAACCATCCTCCATCACCAATTTCATGATGCTCACCGCCGTGCGTGAGTAATTCCATCGTAGGCTTGCTGGACGGTGATGGGTTGGATGACATCTATCATGTAATCGAGTTAGTTTTGTTAGGGTTTGATCCCTAGTATCCACTATGTTCTGAGATTGATGTTGCTATGACTTTGCTATGCTTAATGCTTGTCACTAGGGCCCGAGTGCCATGATTTCAGATATGAACCTATTATGTTTTCATGAATATATGTGAGTTTTTGATCCTATCTTGCAAGTCTATAGTCACCTACTATGTGTTATGATCCGGCAACCCCGAAGTGACAATAATCGGGACCACTCCCGGTGATGACCATAGTTTGAGGAGTTCATGTATTCACTATGTGCTAATGCTTTGTTCCGATTCTCTATTAAAAGGAGGCCTTAATATCCCTTAGTTTCCAATAGGACCCCGCTGCCACGAGAGGGTAGGACAAAAGATGTCATGCAAGTTCTTTTCCATAAGCACGTATGACTATATACAGAATACATGCCTACATTACATTGATGAATTGGAGCTAGTTCCGTGTCACCCTATGTTATGACTGTTACATGATGAACCGCATCCGGCATAATTATCCATCACTGATCCGGTGCCTACGAGTTTTCCATATACTGGTTCTCTCTTATTTACTTTCTTGCTGCTACTATTACAATCACTACAAAATACCAAAAACATTACTTTTGTTGTCTTTACTTTTGTTGCCTCTACCACCACTATCAGATTACTTTGCTACTAAACACTTTGCTGCAGATACTAAGTTTCCAGGTGTGGTTGAATTGACAACTTAGCTGCTAATACTTGAGAATATTATTTGGCTCCCGTTGTGTTGAATCAATAAATTTGGGTTGAATACTCTACCCACGAAAGCTGTTGCGATCCCCTATACTTGTGGGTTATCAAGACTAATTTCTGGCGCCGTTGCCGGGGAGCATAGCTCTATTCTTCGAGTCACTTGGGATTTCTATCTACTTATCATTATGAAGAACTTGAGAGATCCAAAAACCAAGATCTATCCCTCAACTACGAGGGGAGGTAAGGAACTGCCATCTAGCTCTGCACTTGATTCACCTTCTGTTATGAGTAAGTTTGCGACACCTACACCTGCTTCCGCTATTCGTTCTGATATGTCGCATGTTATTGATGATGCCACTTCTGCTATGCATGATACTTATGATGAAACTGCTTCTATGCCTGATACTACTATGCACCTTGGTGAATTTCTTGATGAATAAATTGCTAGGGCTAGAGAAAAAGAAATTGTTGAATCTGAATACGATGATGATAGTGATGATGAAAATATGCCTATTATCCCTGAGGGTTAAATTTTTGATATGGAATCTTCTGCCGCTATTTTAGCTTGCAAGGATAGATATGAGCTCAAGAGGTTATTAGTTAAATGGAACAAAGAATCACTTAGAGATAAAATGAAACCCGACCCTACTTTTGCTACTTCACCTATTTGTGTTCCTGATAAGGATTATGAATTCTCTGTTGATCCTGATATAATTACTTTGGTTGAATCTGATCCGTTTTATGGCTATGAATCTGAAACTATTGTGGCACATCTTACTAAGTTAAATGATATAGCTGCCTTGTTCACTAATGATGAGAGATCGTGTTACTTCTATATACTCAAAATATTTCCGTTCTCATTAAAGGGTGATGCTAAGATATGGTTTAATTCTCTTGATCCTGGTTGTGTGCTTATTCCCCAAGATATGATTTATTACTTCTCTGCTAAATATTTCCCTGCTCATAAGAAATAAGCTGCTTTGAGGGAAATATACAACTTCGTGCAAATTAAAGAAGAGTGTCTCCCACAAGCTTGGGGGAGGCTTCTCAAGTTACTTAATGCTTTGCCTGATCATCCTCTTAAGAAACCTGAAATACTTGATATCTTTTATAATGGACTAACCGATGCTTCCAGAGATTACCTGGATAGTTGTGCTGGTTCTCTTTTCAGGGAAAGAACACCGGATGAAGCTGAAATTCTATTGAATAATATGTTGACAAATGAAAATAATTGGGCACCTCTTGAGCCAGCTCCTAAGCCAGCTGCTGCTCCAATTACTGAGTCTATTCCTAAACCAACTCCGAAGAAGAGAGTTGTTCTATTCCTCAGTCCCGAAGATATGCAAGAGGCAAAGAAATCTATGAAAGAAAAAGGTTTTAAAACTGAAGATGTTAAGAATTTACCTCCTATTGAAGAAATACATGGTCTTAATATACCTCCTGTTGAAGAAACATGTGATCTCAATTCTTTATTTATTGAAGAACCTCCTGATCCCGATATCCCGACACAGGTAGTAAAGGTAAATTCTCTCTATAGATATGATAAAGCTGAAGTCCCTCCTACTAAAATTGCTAGTCAGTGCTTGGATGAGTTTGATAACTTTATGTTTAAGCAAGACGACTTCAATGCTTATTTTGGTAGACAACTAAAAGAAAATGCTTATATGATTAGACGCTTGGGTGATTATATGGCTAATATTAAAGGTGAACTTAAACTTGTTAGCAAACATGCTTCTATGGTTACCACGCAAGTAGAACAAGTACTTAAGGATCAAAAGGAAGTGCTTGATGAAATGAATAGTAAGAAAAATGATTATGCTGTTAGAGTGGCTACTAGAACTGGTAGAATGACTCAGGAACCTTTGTATCCTGAAGGCCACCCTAAGAGAATCGAGCAAGATTCTCAGAGAAATAATATTGATGTTCCTAGTTCTTCTAAAAAGAAGAAAAAGAAAAATGATAGAACTGTGCAAACTTCTAGTGAACCTATTGCTGAACCACCTGATAATCCAAATTGTATCTCTATGTCTGATGCTGAAACACAATCTGGTAATGAACATAAACCTAATGAAAACATTAATGATGATGTTCATGATGATGCTCACCCTAGTAATGACAATGATGTAAAATTGAACCTGCTGTTGATCTTGATAACCCACGATCAAAGAATCAACGTTATGATAAAAGAGACTTTGTTGCTTGGAAACATGGTAAAGAAAGGGAACCTTGGGTTCAGAAACCCATGCCTTTTCCTCCAAAACCATCCAAGAAAAAGGATGATGAGGATTTTGAACGCTTTGCTGATGATTAGGCCTATCTTTTTGCGTATGCGATTAACTGATGTGCTCAAAACAAATCCTTATGCTAAATATATGAAGGATATCATTACTAATAAAAGAAAGATACCGAAAGCTGAAATCTCCACCATGCTTGCTAATTATACTTTTAAGGGTGGAATACCAAAGAAACTTGGAGACCCCGGAGTACCTACTATACCTTGCTCCATTAAAAGAAATTATATTAAAACTGCTTTATGTGATCTTGGAGCCGGTGTTAGTGTTATGCCTCTCTCTTTATATCGTAGACTTGACTTGAATAAGCTGACACCTACCGAAATATCTTTGCAAATGGCTGATAAATCAACTGCTATACATGTCGGTATTTGTGAGGATGTGCCTGTTGTGGTTGCAAACGTTACTATTTTAACGGACTTTGTTATACTTGATATTCCCGAGGATGATAGTATGTCTATTATTCTTGGAAGACCTTTTCTTAATACTGCAGGGGCTATTATTGATTGCAACAAACGCAATGTAACTTTTCATGTTAATGGTAATGAGCATACGATACACTTTCCGAGGAAACAACCTCAAGTTCATAGTATCAACTCCATTGGAAAAATTCCATCGATTATAATTGGAGGTTTTGAATTTCCTCTTCCTACTGTCAAAAAGAAATATGATATACTTACTATAGGGGATGTGCATATCCCCGTTGAGGTAACTTAGTGTTATTCGAAATTTCTCCGGTTTCATGATTATCGGAATGAGTTTGTTAACAAGACTTGATCAACCTTGTTAGTGGATTCTTTTTGATGAGCATGAGATGGATGAAACTAGAAGCACAAACTTCTATACCCTCTTTATACTTTCTGTTAATTAGTAGAAATAAAGTAAAAATAGTATTTTTCTGTCTGTTTCCTGGCTTATCCGTGTAATATAAAAATATCCCGAAAATAAAAGTCCTCAGAATGCCATGCCAATTTAATATGATTTTTTCGGGAATATTTGAGGATTTACTGTGCAAAAATTACTGCGGGAGGAGCTGCCACCTGGCCATGAGGGTGGTGGGCGCCCCCCCCTTAGGGCGCTCCCCCTGCCTCGTGGGCCCACGGTGGCCCTCCTCCACTTATCCCAGCACCCATCTTCTTCCTCTGTCTCACACAAACCCGAAAAACCAACTCAAGCACGAGTTCCAGCCACTTTTGCTATGATTTTCGATCTCCTTGCTCAAAGCACCTCTCGCAAAACTGCTTGGGGAGATTGTTCCTTGGTATGTGACTCCTCCATTGGTCCAATTAGTTTTTGTTCTAGTGCTTTATTCTTGCAAATTTGTGCTGCATGGGCGACCATGTTCTTGAGCTTGCATGTCAAATTTATATGGTTCCAAGTAGTTCTAATGCTTGATATAGGCTCTAGGCACTTGTTGGAGTAGTTGCTATCAGTTTTATTGAAGTTGGTTCACTTTTGTTTGAAGTTACTAAAAATTTCAGAATTTTTCAGAGAAAAACAATATGCTTAGGAAGATGTTCCAAGGTGGTTCCTCTAAGAAGCAAGGACCCAGGATAGCTATGCGCGATGCTGACGAGAATCCACCAAGAGACGCTCCAGTACGGCCTTGCGAATGGCCGTCAGAAAATTTTATGGACCGTGAGGGAATTAAAGAAGAATTCAAAGCATATTTGCGCAATGCCGGTCTTGAGGATTTTGAGGCTAACAAATGCCCCCAGTATCATGATCTTACAAGTTCATTTGTGAGGAGGTTTGAGTATTCATCTTCGCGTAATTCTCCTTCAGTCATGTTTGATCTCTTATACCATGAACTTAGAGGATTTCACTTCTGCTTGCAAACTTCCATCATGGGATAGTGTTAGGGATCCCCCTAAATCTGAATTTAGAAACTTTCTTGCTAGTATAACTGTGGGGGGATCTAGAGATATAACGCCGGCTACCATAGGGAGCATTCACTTTCCTGCTATACATTATTTTGCTCTCTTCATCGGTAGATGCATAAATGCTAAGGATGAAGCATGTCACATGTGTGTCCCTGATCTTAGCATTCTTAGGAGTGCAGTGTTAGGAGACCAATTTTATCATATGGGAGCCATTGTAGCTCGTAGGTTGCATCATAATAAACATAATGGAGATTTCTTTGGAGGAATTTATGCAACCCGCTTAGCTCATTTTCTTGAGATAGACATTCGTGAGGGTGATACGGAGTTGCCTCCTGCATATTTAGATTATAACTCTATGGCTTTGCACCAGTTTGTCGAGAGGCCTGAATCACCTCTCTTGTATCGTTTAATTTTTGATAAACGACGTGTTTTCCGTATTACTCTCCCTGCTCCTGCCTTCTTTGATTCACAAACAAAAAGAAGATATGTTATTACCAGAGAGGAGGCAGAAGAGTACGAGAGGAGAGCGGAGGCAGCTCGACTCCACGCTGCAGCTCAACAGGCGATAATCGCTGCACATCAGTACGACCCCAGCTACACCTACGGGTACCCGCCAGGCTATCCCTGGCAATAGACCAACTTAGGCCAAAAGCCTAAGCTTGGGGGAGTACGTATTTCTCACCGACATTACATTTATGTTCACACACACTCATTGCTAGATGTTGGTGCTCATACTCTTTCATTGTAATATCCATGCTAGTTTATTTTCTTTTTCCTGCTTTCTTCTTGTGTGTTTGTTAAACCTTAAGAAAAACCAAAAAAATAGTAGTAGTTTAGTTTTCTGCTGTAGTAGTAATAATTAAAAAGAAAACTTAAAAATATTTCCCGTTCTTCTTTTGCTTATTGGGAGCTTTCCCGTGTAAATAGTTTTATTTCTTTTCTTTTCTTTGGGGGTCGGTAGGAGAAGACCATAATTAAATTGTTGAAGTGGCTCTTATATGCATAATTGTTGATTTAACCGAGAGCCCATATTGCCTTGTCTTCTCCTGTTTATGGAATGCTCGCGGATTCCAGCTTAGTCCAATGCACGTACACTCTTATTATTATTCACACCGTTCGGTCGTGCAAGTGAAAGGCATTTATGATGATATATGATGGACTGACTGAGATGAGAAAAACTGGTATGAACTCGACCTCTTTTGTTTTTGTAAATATGATGAGCCCCTCGTTCTTGATTCAGCTTATTATGAATAAACATGTTTGCAATGACAATTAGAGATCGTAGTTGCTTGTGCCATGCTTGATTAGCTATGAGTTATAATGGTTTACCTTGTGTGCCAACATGCTATTGAGATGATTATGATGTGGTATGATGGGATGGTATCCTCCTTTGAATGATTTAAGTGACTTGACTTGGCACATGTTCACGCATGTAGTTGAAACAAATCAACATAGCCTTCACGAAATTTATGTTCATGGTGGATTATATCCTACTCATGCTTGCATCCAATGTTTATTAATTTTAATGCATGTACATGGCTGTTATCGCTCTCTAGTTGGTCGCTTCCCAGTCTTTTGCTAGCCTTCACTTGTACTAAGTGGGAATACTGCTTGTGCATCCAATCCCTTAAACCCCAAAGTTATTCCAGACGAGTCCACCATACCTTCCTATATGCAGTATCTACCTGCCGTTCCAAGTAAATTTGTATGTGCCAAACTCTAAACCTTCAAATAAACATTCTGTTTTGTATGCTCGAATAGCTCACGTATTAACCAAGGCTGTCCTTATCTTCCATGTTAGGCGGGTTATTCTCAAGAGGAGTGGACTCTTCTCCTCACTCACGAGAAAATGGCTGGTCACCGGGATGCTCAGTCCCATGCTTTATGCAAACTAAATCAAAATTAATTGCAAACAAAACTCCCCCTGGGACCTGATGTATGTTGGAGACACTCGTTGTTTTGAGCAAGTCATGGATTGATGCTTGTTGGTGGAGGGGGGGTATAAACCTTACCTTTCTGTTTGGGAACCGCCTATAATGTGTTTAGCATGGAAGATATCGCCATCTCTTAGTTGCTACATTGACAATGAAAGTATGCCGCTCAAAATACAATTTATCTCTATTGCAAAACCGAGCTCTGGCACCTCTACAAATCCCTGCTTCCCTCTGTGAAGGGCCTATCCATTTACTTTTATGTCGAGTCATCACCCTCTTATTAAAAAAGCACTAGCCGGAGAGCACAGTTGTCATTTGGATTCATCACTATTAATCTATGTTGGGTGTGACTATGATTGGATCTCTTTTACCATGAATTACAATGTCTGGCCAATACTTGATCTTTAAAGGTGCTCTGCATTTATGTTTTGCGGTCTCAGAAAGGGCTACCGAGATACCATCTTGTTATATCATATTATGATTGTTTTGAGAAAGTGTTGTCATCCGATATTTATTATTATGGCTTGCTAGTTGATTATAATATTGATATGAGTAATTATGAGACCTGAGAATTATTGCAAATGTGGTTAGTTATGATATATGCTGAAAACTTGAATGCTGGCTTGACATAGTTACAACAACAAGAGCAAACAGAGTGTGTAAAAGTTTTTTTTTCTTTCTTTCAGTTTGTCAACTGAATTGCTTGAGGACAAGCAAGGGTTTAAGCTTGGGGGAGTTGATATGTCTCCGTCGTATCTACTTTTCCAAACACTTTTTCCCTTGTTTTGGACTCCAACTTGTATCATTTGAATGGAACTAACCCGGACTGACGCTATTTTCAGCAGAATTGCCATGGTGTTATTTTATGTGCAAAAAACAAATATTCTCGGAATGACCTGAAACTCCACGGAACATCTTAGAAAAAATAATAAAAAATCCTCGCCAAAGATGAAGACCAGGGGGGCCACACCCTGTCCACGAGGGTGGGGGGCGCCCCCCCCCTCTAGGGCGCGCCCCTACCTCATGGGCCCCCTGGATGCCCTCCGACACCAACTCCAACTCTATATATTTGCTTTCGGAGAGAAAAAAATCAGAGAGAAGAAATCATCGTGTTTTACGATACGGAGCCGCCGCCAAGCCCTAAAACCTCTCGGGAGGGCTGATCTGGAGTCTGTTCGGGGCTCCGGAGAGGGGGATTCCTCGCCGTCATCATCATCAACCATCCTCCATCACCAATTTCATGATGCTCACTGCCGTGTGTGAGTAATTCCATCGTAGGCTTGTTGGACGGTGATGGGTTGGATGAGATCTATCATGTAATCGAGTTAGTTTTGTTAGGGTTTGATCCCTAGTATCCACTATGTCCTGAGATTGATGTTGCTATGACTTTGCTATGCTTAATGCTTGTCACTAGGGCCCGAGTGCCATGATTTCAGATCTGAACCTATTATGTTTTCATGAATATATGTGAGTTTTTGATCCTTTCTTGCAAGTCTATAGTCACCTACTATGTGTTATGATCCGGCAACCCCGAAGTGACAATAATCGGGACCACTCCCGGTGGTGACCATAGTTCGAGGAGTTCATGTATTCACTATGTGCTAATGCTTTGTTCCGGTTCTCTATTAAAAGGAGGCCTTAATATCCCTTAGTTTCAATAGGACCCCACTGCCATGGGAGGGTAGGACAAAAGATGTCATGCAAGTTCTTTTCCATAAGCACGTATGACTATATACGGAATACATGCCTACATTACATTGATGAATTGGAGCTAGTTCTGTGTCACCCTATATTATGACTATTACATGATGAACCGCATCCGACATAATTATCCATCACTGATCCGGTGCCTGCAAGTTTTCCATATACTGGTTCTCGCTTATTTACTTTCCTGCTGCTACTGTTACAATCACTACAAAATACCAAAAACATTACTTTTGTTGTCTTTACTTTTGTTGCCTCTACCACCACTATCATATTACTTTGCTACTAAACACTTTGCTGCAGATACTAAGTTTCCAGGTGTGGTTGAATTGACAACTCAGCTGCTAATACTTGAGAATATTCTTTGGCTCCCCTTGTGCCGAATCAATAAATTTGTGTTGAATACTCTACCCTCGAAAGCTGTTGCGATCCCCTATACTTGTGGGTTATCAATGATCAAAATAAGGCTTTTACTAAACATATCATTGATGCTATAATGCAATCTTATGAAGAAAAGCTTGAGCTAGAAGTTTCTATCCCTAGAAAACTTTATGATGAGTGTGAACCTACTATTAAAATTAAGATTAAATATTATGAATGCTATGCTCTATGTGATTTGGGTGCTAGTGTTTCCACGATTCCAAAAACTTTGTGTGATGTGTTAGGTTTCCGTGAATTTGATGATTGTTCTTTAAATTTGCACCTTGCGGATTCCACCATTAAGAAACCTATGGGAAGAATTAATGATGTTCTTATTGTTGCAAATAGTAATTATGTGCCATAGACTTCACTGTTCTTGATATAGATTGCAATCCTACATGCCCTATTATTCTTGGTAGACCTTTCCTTAGAACGATTGGTGCAATTATTGACATGAAAGAAGGAAAAATTATATTCCAATTTATGTTAAGGAAAGGCATGGAACACTTTCCTAGAAAGAAAATTAAATTACCTTATGAATCTATTATGAGATCCACTTATGGATTGCACACCAAAGATGGCAATACCTAAATCTATTCTTGCTTTTATGCCTAGATAGGGGCGTTAAATGATAGCGCTTGTTGGGAGGCAACCCAATTTTATTTTTGTTCCTTGCTTTTTGTTCCTGTTTAGTAATAAATAAATCATCTAGCCTCTGTTATGATTGTGTTTTTTATGTTTTAATTAGTGTTTGTGCCAAGTAAAGCCTTTAGGATCTTCTTGGGTGATTGTTGTTTGATCTTGCTAAAAAAACAAAAAGTATGCGCTCACGAGAATAATTTTAATTTATTACCAAAGAGCGATAAAATACCAATTCTGACTGCAGTAGATCAATATACAAATTATTTAGGTCGTCCTAATATTTCAGAATTTTTGGAGTTACACATGTATTCGAAACCTCCAGATTGCTACAGAATGTTATGTTTTGACAGATTCTGTTTTTCGTGTGTTGTTTGCTTATTTTGATGAAACTATGGCTAGTATCAGGGGGTATGAACCATGGAGAAGTTGGAATATAGTAGGTTTAACACCAATATAAATAAAGAATGAGTTAATTACAGTACATTAAAGTGGTGATTTGCTTTCTTATACTAATGGAGCTCATGATATTTTCTGTTGAGTTTTGTGTTGTGAAGTTTTCAAGTTTTTGGGTAAAGATTTGATGGATTTTGGAACAAGGAGTGGCAAGAGCCTGAGCTTGGGGATGCCCAAGGCACCCCAAAGTAAAATTCAAGGACAACCAAAAGCCTAAGCTTGGGGATGCCCCGGAAGGCATCCCCTTGTTCGTCTTCGTCTATCGGTGACTTTACTTGAGGCTATATTTTTATTGACCACATGATATGTCTTTTGCTTGGAGCGTCTTGTATGAATTGAGTCTTTGATTTTTAGTTTACCACAATCATCCTTGCGTTACACACCATTTGAGAGAGACACACATGAATCGGAATTTATTAGAGTACTCTATGTGCTTCACTTATATCTTTTGAGCTAGATAATTTTACTCTAGTGCTTCACTTATATCTTTTTAGAGCACGGTGGTGGTTTTATTTTATAGAAATTATTGACCTCTCGTGATTCACTTATATTATTTTGAGAGTCTTTTAGAACAGCATGGTAATTTGCTTTGGTTATAAAATTAGTCCTAATATGATGGGCATCCAAGATGGGTATAACAAAAACTTTCATATAGAGTGCATCAAATAGTTTAATACTTGATAATTGTTTTGAGATATAAAGATGATGATATTAGAGTCGTGGTAGTTAAGTAACTGTGAAATTGAGAAATACTTGTGTTGAGGTTTGCAAGTTCCGTAGCATGCACGTATGGTAATCGTTGTGTCACAAATTTGAAGCATGAGGTGTTCTTTGAGTGCCTTCCTTATGAGTGGCAGT
Organism: Triticum aestivum; assembly: GCF_018294505.1. Classification (NCBI taxonomy): domain Eukaryota; kingdom Viridiplantae; phylum Streptophyta; class Magnoliopsida; order Poales; family Poaceae; genus Triticum; species Triticum aestivum. The sequence goes on along the minus strand of NC_057812.1, from coordinate 128,605,722 downwards.
CGGGGACGAGCGATGCTCTTTTCCTACCAATATATCCCTCTAGGAGCATGCGCATAGTGCTTAATTTTGATGATGTAGATTTTTGCAATAAGTATGTGAGTTCTTTATGACTAATGTTGAGTTCATGGATTATACGCACTCTCACCCTTCCACCATTGCTAGCCTCTCTTGTGCCGCGCAACTTTCGCCGGTACCATAAACCCACCATTTACCTTCCTCAAAACAGCCACCATACCTACCTATTATGGCATTTCCATAGCCATTCCGAGATATATTGCCATGCAACTTTCCACCGTTCCGTTTATTATGACACGCTTCATCATTGTCATATTGCCTTGCATGATCATGTAGTTGACATCGTATTTGTGGTAAAGCCACCATTCATAATTTTTTTATACATGTCACTCTTGATTCATTGCACATCCCGGTACACCGCCAGAGGCATTCGCATAGATTCATATTTTGTTCTAAGTATCGAGTTGTAATTCTTGAGTTGTAAGTAAATAAAAGTGTGATGATCTTCATTATTAGAGCATTGTCCCATGTGAGGAAAGCATGATGGAAACTATGATTCCCCCACAAGTCGGGATGAGATTCTGGACGAAAAATGAATAAATAAAAAAGAGGCCATAAAAAAGAGAGAAGGCCCAAAAAAATGAAAGAAAAAGAGAGAAGAGGCAATGTTACTATCCTTTTTCCACACTTGTGCTTCAAAGTAGCACCATGATCTTCATGATAGGGAGTCTCTTATGTTGTCACTTTCATATACTAGTGGGACTTATACATTATAGAACTTGGATTGTATATGCCAATGATGGGCTTCCTCAAATTGCCCTAGGTCTTCGTGAGCAAGCAAGTTGGATGCACACCCACTTACTTTCTTTTGTTGAGCTTTCATACACTTATAGCGCTAGTGCATCCGTTGCATGGCGATCCCTACTCACTCACATTGATATCTATCGAGGGGCATCTCCATAGCCCATTGATACACCTTGATGATGTGAGACTATCTTCCTCCCTTTTTTCTTCTCCACAACCACCATTCTATTCCACCCATAGCGTTATGTCCATGGCTCGCGCTCATATATTGCGTAAAAGTTGAAAATTTTTGAAAAGGCTAAGTATGAAACAATTGCTTGGCTTGTCATCGGGGTTGTGCATGATGGGAGCATTTTGTGTGACGAAGATGAAGCATGGCCAAACTATATGATTTTGTAGGGATGAGCTTTCTTTGGCTATGTTATTTTGAGAAGACATAATTGCTTGGTTAGTATGATTGAAGTATTATTATTTTTATGTCAATATTAAACTTTTGTCTTGAATCTTTCAGATCTGAATATTCATGCCACAATAAATAAAATTACATTGAAAATTATGTTAGGAAGCATTCCACATCAAAAATTCCGTTTTTATCATTTACCTACTCGAGGACGAGCATGAATTAAGCTTGGGGATGCTAATACGTCTCCAACGTATCTATAATTTTTGATTGTTCCATGCTATTATATTATCTGTTTTGGATGTTTAATGGGCTTTAATATGCACTTTTATATTATTTTTGGACTAATCTATTAATCGGAGGCCCAGTGCCAGTTTCTGTTTTTTTGCCTATTTCAGTGTTTCGTAGAAAAGGAATATCAAACGGAACGAAACATTCGCGAGGATCTTTCTGGGAACAAACGTCATCCGGGGGACTTGGAGTGGAAGTCAAAGACGCAATGAGGCGACCACGAGGTAGGAGGGCGCGCCCAGGGGGTAGGCACGCCCCCACCCTCGTGGGCCCCTCGTAGCTCCACCGACGTACTTCTTTTGCTTATAGATACTCTTATACCCTAAAAACATCCAAGAGAGCCATGAAACCATTTTTCCACCACCGCAACCTTCTATACCCGTGAGATCCCATCTAGGGCCTTTTCCGACAATCTGCCGGAGGGGGATCGATCACGGAGGGCTTCTACATCAACACCATAGCCGCTCCAATGTGTGTGAGTAGTATACCACAGACCTTCGGGTCCATAGTTATTAGCTAGATGGCTTCTTCTCTCTCTTTGGTTCTCAATACAAAGTTCTCCTCGATGTTCTTGGAGATTTATTCGATGTAATACTTTTTGCGGTGTGTTTGCCGAGATCCGATGAATTGTGGATTTATGATTAAGTTTATCTATGAACACTATTTGGTTCTTCTCTGAATTCTTATATGCATGATTTGATAACTTTGCAAGTTTCTTCGAACTATCGGTTTAGTTTGGCCTACTAGATTGATCTTTCTTGCAATGGGAGAAGTGCTTAGCTTTGGATTCAATCTTGCGGTTTCCTTTCCCAGTGACAGTAGGGGCAGCAAGGCACGCACTATATTGTTTCCATCGAGGATATAAATATGGGGTTTATATCATATTGCTTGAGTTTATCCCTCTACATCATGTCATCTTGCCTAAAGCATTACTCTATTCTTATGAACTTAATACTCTAGATGCATGCTGGATAGCGGTCGATGTGTGATACGTCTCCAACATATCTATAATTTTTGATTGCTCCATGCTATATTATCTACTGTTTTGGATGTTTATGGGCTTTATTATACACTTTTATAGCATTTTTGGGACTAACCTATTAACCCAGAGCCCAGTGCCAGTTTCTGTTTTTACCTTGTTTTAGAATATCGCAGAAAAGGAAAACCAAACGGAGTCCAATTGACCTGAAACTTCACGGAACTTATTTTTGGATCAGAAGAAGCCCAGAAGACTTGGAGTGCATGTTAGGGGATCTACGAGGAGGCCACGAGGCAGGGGGCGCACCCTCCACCCTCATGAGCCCCTCGTGGCCCCCCTGACGTACTTCTTCAGCCTATATCTCTCCATATACCCTATAAACATCTCGGAGCACAATAGATCGGGAGTTCTGCCGCCAGAAGCCTCCGTAGCCACCGAAAACCAGTCTAGACCCGTTCCGTCACCCTGTCGGAGGGGGAATCCTTCTCCGGTGGCCATCTTCATCATCCCGGTGCTCTCCATGACGAGGAGGGAGTAGTTCTCCCTCGGGGCTGAGGGTATGTACCAGTAGCTATGTGTTTGATCTCTCTCTCTCTTGTGTTCTTGAGGTGGTACGATCTTGATGTATCGCGAGCTTTGCTATTATAGTTGGATATTATGATGTTTTCTCCCCCTCTACTCTCTTGTAATGGATTGAGTTTCCCCTTTTGAGTTGTCTTATCGGATTGAGTCTTTAAAGATTTGAGAACACTTGATGTATGTCTTGCCGTGCGTATCTGTGGTGACAATGGGATACCACGTGATTCACTTGATGTATGTTTTGGTGATCAACTTGCAGGTTCTGCCCATGAACCTATGCATAGGGTTTGGCACACGTTTTCGTCGTGATTCTCTGGTAGAAACTTTGTGGCACTCTTTGAGGTTCTATGTGTTGGTTGAATAGATGAATCTGAGATTGTGTGACGCATATCGTACAATCATACCCACGGATACTTGAGGTGACATTGGAGTATCTAGGTGACATTAGGATTTTGGTTGATTTGTGTCTTAAGGTGTTATTCTAGTACGAACTCTAGGGTTGTTTGTGACACTTATAGGAATACCTAACGAATTGATTGGAAAGAATAACTTTGAGGTGGTTTCGTACCCTACCATAATCTCTTCGTTTGTTCTCTGCTATTAGTGACTCTTTGTTGCATGTTGAGGGATAGTTATATGATCCAATTATGTTATTATTGTTGAGAGGACTTCCACTAGTGAAAGTATGAACCCTAGGCCTTGTTTCCTTTTATTGCAATACCGTTTATGCTCACTTTTACCATTAGTTACCTTGCTGTTTTTATATTTTCAGATTACAAAAACTATTATCTTCTATCCATATTGCACTTGTATCACCATCTCTTCGCTGAACTAGCGCACCTATACAATTTACCATTGTATTGGGTGTGTTGGGGACACAATAGACTCTTCGTTATTTGGTTGCAAGGTTGCTTGAGAGAGACCATCTTCATCCTACGCCTCCTACAGATTGATAAACCTTAGGTCATCCACTTGAGGGAAATTTGCTACTGTCCTACAAACCTATGCACTTGGAGGCCCAACAATGTCTACAAGAAGAAGGTTGTGTAGTAGACATCAAGCTCTTTTCTCGCGCCGTTGCTGGGGAGGTGAGTGCTTGAATGTATATCTTTATATCTTGCAATCGAGTCTTTTAGTTTCTTGTTTTATCACCAGTTTAGTTTATAAAAGAAAACTATAAGAAAATGGAATTGAGTTTGTCTCATACGCTTCACCTTTTTAATATCTTTCGTGAGTATGATGGAAAGTATAATTGTGCTCAAGTGCTAGAAGAAGAAATCTATAAAATGTTTGGCACTAAATATTTGAATGATGAGCATGATTGCAATGTTGTTAGTACGAATTCTTTGAATATCCATGATACTAATGATGATTGCACTAGTTATGATGAAAATGTCTCCTATAAACATGTCAATTTTTGTGGAGTGCATTGGGTTTGCAAGTACACACCAAATAGAGAATATAGATATTGCAAGAAGCATAAGTACTTAGAAACTAAATTGTTGCAAGAAAGGCTAGATGATTGTGCTGAAAATTTAAATTTCCTTGGCCATACTTGTGAGCTTTGTAATGAACGTGGTCATTTAACTATCCGATGCAAATTGTTTCATGATCTAATCGTGTCCAAAATTGTGATGACTTGATTTCCCTTGCACATTATAATGAACTTAGTTTGCTTATGGGCTACGAAGAAACGAAACATATAATTATGGATATTCCAAAATCTGCCCTTGATAGAGTTCTTCATTTTGATCTAGAGGAAATTTATATGTATTGTGCGGTGAATTGCATTGAAAATCCTTATATTGCCAATTACATAAAGAAAAGAAAACAAATAGAAGATGAAGAGAATATTAATGAAAGGGAAGAGACTTCCCAATATCCTCCTATTATTTCTTATGATGAATCAGGTAACACGGAGGAGCCTTGTCGTGGAATTGTCATGGCATTTGTCCTTAGTGTCAGGACTTAGTCGCGAGGCCAACGCATCTATGTGGTAGCTTGAGAGGGGTTGAGAAGGACGAGAGGCACAATGTTTTACCCAGGTTCGGCCCCTCACGGTGGAGGTAAAAGCCTACATCCTGCTTCATTGATATTGATGATGATGATCATGGTTACAAGAGTGCTCTATCTCGAGAGCTATTGTCTAAACCTAACTTGTCCAACTTGTGGAACTTGTGAATCTTGTCCCTTTTGGGGAGCCCTGCCCCTCCTTATATATGTTGAAGGGGCGGGTTACATGTGGAGTCCTATTAGGATTAGGACTAGTCTATCTTCTAATACAATCCCGATACAAGTCTGGGTCTTGACTCCTTGTAAGGGTAATATCATTCACACCTTTTCTCTTAAACCGGCCCACCATTAACATAAACCGGCCTTCTGGGCCTTGGGCCTTGTCATCCGTCTGTCCTGCCCGCCGGGTTACCAGTGAGTCATAATGTTTAGTCAGGTTGCTTGTAAACCGTCTGGTCAGTGCGGGTCACCGGTGAATCGCCAAGTCCGGCCGGGTTATACTTCCGGCCAGGTTACGCCGCGGGGTATATCCCCGACATTAGCCCCCAAGTTTAGCTTGGATTTATCCATGGTAAACTTATGCTGCAAAATAAACACAAGAACAAATTTGACAGGTTGTGCTCCGGGTTAAGAATTCTTGTAAACCGGTAACTGATCACCTTGAAGTCCTTGTTATTTCCTCCTTCTGGGAAGTCCGGGTCAACAGACCAGCTTCATAATCAATTTGCCGACATTGGTTTGTCACAGAGAAATATTGTGAAGAATAACTCCTTTGACTCAGCTCCCAATACTTAACAAAAATATTATTCTTTGAAATATTCATCTGATCTTCAGCCGGTTTAAGAATGTAGAACTTTGCCGGTTTAAGAATGTAGAACTTTGCCAGTTTAAGACTTGAACTTGCCGGTTTATCATTGCCGGTTTACAAATATTGATGGCACCGGGTCATAATTGTAGTTAACATCAAGCTTGAAAATATACCTCTTATATGCCTATCACTTGTAGCCCCCAAGTCTTAAGAAGGTAGCATAGCAACAGCTTAAGACTTGCTTCAATATGAATGTCACAAGCTTGAAGAAATCCAGGTTGCTCATCTCAATCACCAGTCAGAATTGAGTATTCCACATATGTAGCCCCCAAGTGCTGGGTTGTCATGCTTGCAGCAACCTGGGACTTGAAATTGACTTATGCTCATAAAAACTTCAACCAGTGTAGCCCCCAAGGGCCGGGTTATTTATGCAATAATGAGCAGGGACTTTGTAAATATGATCATGCAAACTTGAGCAGCAATATGTAGCCCCCAAGGGCCGGCTCATTACGATGTGATGAGTCGGGTCTTTATAAATATAATCGTGCTTCATTGAAAATAACATCATATGATGTAACTCCACCATGGGGCTTGAACCCACGTCCACAAGCTTAAGAGCTTTATGCTTTACCAACTGAGAAGTGGACCCTTGAATATAATGGATTAAGACTTGTGTACCTTGAATCATTGATAGGAGCAATTGGTAGCCCGCAAGGGCCGGCTCATTATGATGTGATGAGTCGGGTCTTCAATAAGGCCAGTCAAAATGACTTTGCATTAGCCCCCAAGTGTCATGGTGCATGCTTGCAGCGACATGAGACTTGCATATTTTTATGTAATCTCAACCTGAATAATGTAGCCCCCAAGTGCCGGGTCGTAAGCCTGCAGCGACTTTGGACTATTCCTTTGTAGAATAAATCATATCCATTGATAAATAATAACCATCGCGCTGAAGCGACTTTGAAAACCTTAATCATAATATTGGTTATTGATAACCATAATAATAATAAAAATCTAGCCATGTTTGGCTATTTGAAGATTTGAATAATATAATCCGGTTTAAAAACCTCAATCATTCAATATCATCATGAAAATCCAGCCAATTTTGGCTATGAAAGATATGAATACCTTACCAGTTGATAAGTAAATCCGGAGTTTAAATACTCGGCGGCTCTTGGCCGATGGCGACTTAATGCGCATTCATTGTAAGCCGGAGTTTTTATAACCCGGCGGCTGATATCCTTTGAGAAAATCCAAAATGGATAACCCTTTTGAAGCATCAATTTTGATGATGAGCTTGAATTTATATTTCATAATTCTGCAAATCCTGCACAAAGTGTAAATAACATATGCCCTGGCGATTTAACATCAAAAGCCAGGGTGGGTAGCCACCCGAATGCATTCTTATCCTGTGACATTGAATCGCCTCGTTGGTTTAACCAATTCTTGTAGTGAGGGTGATAACCCCAATCTTGAGTACTTATAACTCCTTGCATATTGTGCCGGTTTAGTTAAAACCGTACCGGGTTGTGATAAACACCGAATTAACCATATAAAATACTGGCGACTTATAGTCGAAACAAGACCGGGTTAATAAGCACCGGATTATAACTGATCATGTACTGACAACTTGTAGTTGAAATCCAAGCCGGGTCAAGGACGCCGGTTTACCAAAAGATATTATGAATCTCAACAAAGGCGAATTTTTTTGGCAAATAGAACTCAAAAAGAACATGCGAGGCTTTTTACGAGCTGCCAGGCTCCAAATCGAGGCTTTTCATGGGCTGCCAGGCCGCTGAGTTAAACCATTTAACAAAGCCTTTTAAGATGGGCCTCCAATTAACCAATCGTCGTTTTAACTTTGACAAGTTTAGGGTTTGTATAAGATTGACTTGTCAAATGTTGGCGGGTCATACCAGGATTACCTAGACAGGAGTGGCTTACTTGATGAAGGCAGGTTAACCCGGGGTTTTAGGCGAATACACCAGGCTTCCAAGCCGTGGCTTGATAGCCAATTACAAGGGTCCTTTCAAACTCTTTGTTGCTTTGCACAAAGAGCCCCCAAGTAACTTTTTGAGCTGTGCTCAGTGGGTGCCCATGTTTGAGTGTGCTTTTTGCAACACTATCTTTGGCCCCGAAGTGAATTCATGTTGGCCTTACGCCGATCAAGAGGTGTAGCTATGGTTCAGATATGAACAAGCCCCCAAGTGATATCCCTTTGTGGTTTCAAACCGATCAAGAGGTGTAGCTATGGTTCAGATATGACCAAGCCCCCTGGTGATTTTTCTAGTAGCCTTGCGCGGATCAAGAGGTGTAGCTATAGTTTGAATACGACTAAGCCCCCAAGTGATCAATAATATGATAAGCCAATAAGGCATGATACCCATGTTTGAACCGCGCATCATGGCAGCAGATCCTCTTCGGCAACTTTTAATTTTTTGCAAGATATAAATTCTTCTTGAACCGGGATTTTGAACCGGATATTGAGAGCGTTAGAGCTTTATGGGAGACATCTTTCCCTCGAACCAGATCTTAAACCGGAGTCTTCATTTTCAGCCAGAAATTTTCTGACGACCTTTAAACTCAAACTTGCGAGAAGGTAATTCTCTTTTTTTTGAACCAGAAATTCTTAAACCGGATTTGAGAGCCTTAGGGCCTTGTGGGAGAACAGATTTCCCTTGAACCAGATTTTAAACCGGCATTCTTCATTTTGAAACGGAAATTTTCTGATGGCCTTTAAATTTTCATCCATATGGTAGTAGCCTCCGGAACCGGGTTATCTTTCCCTCCAACGTCCCGGGGTTCTTGACTTTACTGAAAACCGGCAACATTTGCTGAGTCATATTACTATAGCCCCCGAGTCTCAAGGTGACTCAAGGAGTTGACTTGAGATTCTCCATATTTGGTCGTGATATAATCCGGCATAACTTGTATATCATTAGTGTTGATAGCATGATGTGAATCCACAGAAGGTTGAGGTGACTGCGACGAGTTATAAATGATCCCGCATGAGCTGTGTCAGCAACTCGGCCAATGGTTCCTTCCAACTGGTGATTTGAAGTTAACCAAAACTGTAGTGGCGGTGACTTGTGCGCCCGCCCATTGAACCACCCAGTGCAGACGGCGGCTGATAGTATATGATAATTTGCCTTCATTTTGTTGAAAGAAAACCGGGCTACCCAAGCTGTGACTTGTTCATACTCAATAAATAGCTCATACAGACAAGTGCGGCCCGGTATGTTGATGTAGATCGGACTGCGGGGGACGGCGGCCTGTGCATACGTTATTGGGTAATTCGCATGGTCCTAACGAGTTGACGCGGACTGATATGTTAGACAGAAAATATGCACCGCGGAGTTGACGATCACCACAGTGAAGCTGAAATCAATCATGGGCAAGTCGGCCATGTGAGCAGACAGATGAAACGGCCGCGGCATTGTAAACCGGTGCGGGCGAGCAAGTTGTCCTCCGCATTGTAAACTGGCGTGAACGCATGAACCGGTGGCCAGGGCGGACGGGCGAATCGTCCGTGGTGTTGTAAGGTGGTGCGGACGGGCGAGTCGGCCGGCGCATTTATGTAACCCGGACCGCGATACGCATGTCTGTGAATGGCATAAAAATTGTCCTGATGTTTGGGCAGACAGTAAAACCACCGCAGCATCAGAAACGGCTTCGGAGTGATGAGTCGATCGCGGCCTTGTAAGCCGGCACAGACGAGCCAGTTGTCCTCCGTGTTATAAACCAGTGCGGACGCGTGAACCAACGGCGAGGGCGGACGGGCGAGTCGCCCGTGGCGTTGTAAAGCGGTGCGGACGAGCGAGCCAGCCACGGCGTTTGTAAGCCGGTGCAGGAGTCCGTTGAATAAAGACGACCACCCGTGTCAAATGATGTTGGCATGCCTCCATCTCCGCGGTATAATGCCACCTTGTGACAAATAATTCTTCTGCATATAAAACACAGCAGGGCAAAGTAGTTTCGCTCGCATGAGTTAATACGTGTTTAAAAATAAATAGGAAAAATAGCACCTGGTATTTTTCGAATGTTGATAGCAGCTTGGCCAAGGTGGCCAGGCTCCAGCGACGACAGCGTAGCACAATTCTTGTCAGCCTTGACGACAAATGACTGCAGTAAGAATTGATCATCTGTTCGGATTTGACGGTGTGGCCACGGCAGTCGCTCGACATGCTGGCAAGGGGCAGCTCAATAGGTGACTAATTTAGGTCCGGTTTGATCATAGGTAGCAACGGAGTGCAGTCGTGGCGTCTCAGAGGTGCTAGGTTCCCATTATCATCTCCCTGTGATGGATCCTTTTTCTTGTAAATCATCTCAGAATCCGTGCATGTACTAGTAGTTTTCGAAGTAGCAATGAATACTAGTACTTCTTTTGGTTGGTTTGACTTTCCTTGCATGTAAGTGCACCATTGAACGGAGCTAGCGGGCACACACTTCGAACATAATCATAGACTGGCCTTTCCCTCCATCAGGGGCGGCTCAGTAATCCGGTGGGGGCAGCGAACGTCAGCAGCGGATCATATCAGAAGTGGTAGCGGCGACGGTGGCCTCACATACAGTGACTCGACGGAGACCAAACCCTCACCTGAAGAGGTGTGCGGGGAACGGGCCACAGCAGCAGATCAACCACTTGTCGGCGGTTTAACAGGGGCGCTGGCTGGTGAAACGGCCAGGTGGCCCGGCGCGGCAGAGACAAAGGGCGGGTGACGATACGGCAACCCGTCATCTCAAAAGGCGGGCCATGGCAGAAGCAAGCCGGCGGAGGCGGGTCGTAGTGGTGATGCGAGCCGGTGGAGGTAACCGATAAAAACTGCATGCATGCTTTATACTCCCTCCATTCCACAATGTAGTGTTTCATCTATTCCCGTGCTTCAACTTTGACCGTAAATTTAACTACCAAAATTGATTGCGGTGGGAGCGAAAGTTATATCAGTGAATTCGTATTCGAAAGAACTTTTTAATTATGTAACTTTTTCTTCCGTCGCAGTCGGTCTCGTTTGTTAAATTTATGGTCAAAGTTCGACCTCGGGAAACGCGGGCGCACTATATTTTGGAATGGATGGAGTATGGTATCTTCCCAGGAGCTGACGTAGTGGAGAGACGTGGTTGTACTATGTGTCAATTAAACTTTGAAATCCGTGTAGCATTAGTACTAGATGTACTTGTAGCTGTATTTAGCCTCCACGTGAGGAGCTTCTTGGGGGCATCCCACTTGTGCACCACAATCAATAGTGATTTGGGGGAAATTAACCGTGGAAACGTAGGATCGTGGCTGGCCTGCTGCCAGTCCTTTTGTCTTGATCTGCATATAAACAAATTTGAGTGTCCAAGTCTTCGGTCTTTAAATCTGGCCTCTTTTGTTTTCTCTGCTTCTTCTGATTCTGACGGACAAAATAATTTTCTTTTCCTCCTGGTCCCAGTGGGTTGCATGAATCCATACCGGACTCCTTTTTTGTGTTGACAGTTAATCTGGAGTAATCGAGATGCTTCAGATTGCATTGAAACTTGAAACAAACGTGAAGATGTGGACAAAAACAGCCACAACTCGGCGGATCGCAAAAACAGCCGCAATGAAAAACTTCTGGTCCGTCTCGGTGCAATCGGCGACTGATGGATCCTTGACACTTCTCCTTATAAAAAATCCTTGTCTCGAACTTGGCGGATCTCCATGGCGCTCACTGCAGCCGCTTTAGCACGCAACCCTAAAAACTTCCAAATCATAATTTCGTACGCGCTGTTCCGACTGTTGGTCGACGTAGATCTTTCTGGAACTAACTTTCTTCATCCGGAAAATTATGAACTTGTCGATCCCTAAAGAAATCCCTTTAAGAACTCAACACCACCGTGCGCAGGCCTCACGATGGGCGCCAGCTGTCGTGGAATTGTCACGGCAGATGTCCTTATGTCAGGACTTAGTCGTGAGGCCAACGCATCTATGTGGTAGCTTGATAGGGGTTGAGCGGGACGAGAGGCATGATGTATTACCCAGGTTCGGCCCCTCACGGTGGAGGTAAAAGCCTACATCCTGCTTCATTGATATTGATGATGATGATCACGGTTACAAGATTGCTCTATCTCGAGAGCTATTGTCTAAAACTAACTTGTCCAACTTGTGGAACTTGTGAATCTTGTCCCTTTTGGGGAGCCCTGCCCCTCCTTATATATGTTGAAGGGGCGGGTTACATGTGGAGTCCTATTAGGATTAGGACTAGTCCATCTTCTAATACAAACCGGATACAAGTCTGGGTCTTGACTCCTTGTAAGGGTAATATTATTCACACCTTTTCTCTTAAACTGGCCCACCATTAACATAAACCGGTCTTCTGGGCCTTGGGCCTTGTTATCCGTCTGTCCCACCCGCCGGGTTACCAATGAGTCATAATGTTTAGTCAGGTTGCTTGTAAACCGTCTGGTTAGTGCGGGTCACCGGTGAATCGCCAAGTCTGGCCGGGTTATACTTCCGGCCGGGTTACGCCGCGGGGTATATCCCCGACAAGCCTCCTATTCAACCAATCTCATTAATAAGGAGCTCCAAAAAGAGGATTGAACCCACACATGATGTGGTGAAAAAGAAGAAAAGAAAAAGGAAGAGATGTAAAAAGATATCTCTCCCAAATAAAGCTGCTCCTATTACTATTATGCCTCATGAAAATATAATTGTGGAAAATAATGATACTTCTTATGATCTCAAAAATCTTTTTGGCACTTTCTTGGAAGAATATGATAATTGCTATACTATTGGTGCTATCCATACTATTAATTATGAGAGTGATTATGCTTATGATATGAAAAGGCCAAAGCTTGGGGATGCTATGTTTGATGAAGGTGATATTTTTGAGAATATATTTGCTGCAATTAATGTTTGCCCCAGGCTTGGGGATTCTACGTTTAATGAAGATGATATTTTTAGTCTCCCAAGTTTTGATATGCAAATTTATAATGATGATAGCATGCCTCCTACTTATGATGATTATTATGATGATACTTATGCTATAAAAAGTAGTGATTATATTTATAAAACTTGTCATGATTATGGTTACCCCTTTTCTGAACATTATTCTTTTAATGTGGTAACAATTTATAGTATTCGAGTTTCTTATGATACTCCCACTATTCCGAATGGGAAGAATTTTGCTTATGTGGAGAGTAATAAATTTCTATGCTTGTAGATCATGAAAAGAATGCTTTAGGTGCTGGTTATATTGTTGAATTCATTCATGATGCTACTGAGAATTATTATGAGGGAGGAACATATGCTTGAGGAATTGCAATAATATCAAGTTTCCTCTCTATGTGCTTAAAGTTTTGAAGTTATGCTTGTTTTACCCTCCTATGCAAGTTGATTCTTGTTCCCACAAGTTGTTTGCTCACAAAATCCCTATGCATAGGAAGTGGGTTATACTTAAATGTTCTAGTAATATTTTTCATGATGCTCTCTTTATGTTACAATTCTTATCTTTTATGTGAGCATCGTTGAAATCATCATGCCTAGCTAGGGGCGTTAAACGATAGCGCTTGCTGGGAGGCAACCCAACTTTATTTTTGTTCCTTGCTTTCTGCTCCTGTTTAGTAATAAATAATTTATCTAGCCTCTGTTATTATTGGGTTTTTATGTTTTAATTAGTGTTTGTGCCAAGTAGAACCGTTGGGAAGACTTGGGGAAAGTCTTGTTGATCTTGCTGTATAAAACAGAAATTTTAGCGCTCACGAGAATTGCTCCCGTTTTTTATTGGAGAGTGATATTTAGTTAATTATTTTTGCAGATGATTAATAGATAAATTCCTCACATCCAGAAATTTATTTTAGAATTTTTTGGGTTCCAGAAGTTTGCGTTAGTTACAGATTACTACAGACTGTTCTGTTTTTGACAGATTCTGTTTTCGAGTGTTGTTTGCTTATTTTAATGAATCTATGAGTAATATCGGAGGGTATGAACCATAGATGAGTTGGAATACAGTAGATATTACACCAATATAAATAAAGAATGAGTTAATTACAGTACCTGGAAGTGGTGTTTTGTTTTCTTTCGCTAACGGAGCTCACGAGTTTTCTGTTAAGTTTTGTGTTGTGAAGTTTTCAAGTTTTGGGTAAAGATTTGATGGACTATGGAATAAGGAGTGGCAAGAGCCTAAGCTTGGGGGTGCCCAAGGCACCCCAAGATAATATTCAAGGACAACCAAAAGCCTAAGCTTGGGGATTCCCCGGAAGGCATCCCCTCTTTCGTCTTCGTTCATCGGTAACTTTACTTGGAGCTATATTTTTATTCGCCACATGATATGTGTTTTGCTTGGAGCGTCATTTTATTTTATTTAGTTTTGCTTTCTGTTTGAATAAAATACCAAGATCTGAAATTCTTAAATGTTAGAGAGTCTTCACATAGTTGCATAACTATTCAACTACTCATTGAGCTTCACTTATATCTTTTGGAGTAGTTTGTCATTGCTCTAGTGCTTCACTTATATCTTTTTAGAGCACGGTGGTGGTTTTATTTTATAGAAATAGATGAACTCTCATGCTTAAATTATATTATTTTGAGAGTCCTTTAGAACAGCATGGTAGTTTGCTTTGGTTATGAATTTAGTCCTAATATGATGGGCATCCAAGAGGGATATAATAAAAACTATCATATAAAGTGCATTGAATACTATGAGAAGTTTGATGCTTGATGATTGTTTTAAGATATGGAGATGGTGATATTAGAGTCATGCTAATTGAGTAGTTGTGAATTTGAGAAATACTTGTGTTGAATTCTGTTATTCCCGTAGCATGCACGTATGGTGAACCGTTATGTGATGAAGTCGGAGCATGATGTATTTATTCATTGTCCTCCTTATTTGTGGCGGTCGGGGACGAGTGATGGTCTTTTCCTACCAATCTGTCCCCCTAGGAGCATGCGTGTAGTACTTTGTTTCGATAACTAATAGATTTTTGCAATAAGTATGTGAGTTCTTTATGACTAATGTTGAGTCCATGGATTATACGCACTCTCACCCTTCCACCATTGCTAGCCTCTCTAGTACCGCGCAACTTTCGCCGGTACCATAAACCCACCATATATCTTCCTCAAAACAGCCACCATACCTACCTATTATCGCATTTCCATAGCCATTCCGAGATATATTTCCATGCAATTTTCCACCGTTCCGTTATTATGACACGCTTCATCATTGTCATATTGCTATGCATGATCATGTAGTTGACATTGTATTTGTGGCAAAGCCACCATTCATAATTCTTTCATACATGTCACTCATGAGTCATTGCACATCCTGGTACACCACCGGAGGTATTCATATAGAGTCATATCTTGTTCTAAGAATAGAGTTGTAATTCTTGAGTTGTAAGTAAATAAAAGTGTGATGATCATCATTATTAGAGCATTGTCCCAGTGAAGAAAGGATGATGGAGACTATGATTCCCCCATAAGTCAGGATGAGACTCCGGACGAAAATAAATAAATAAATAAAAGAGGCCAAAGAAGCCCAAATAAAAAAAGAGGCCATAAAAAAGAGAAAAGGCCCAAATAAAAAAAATGAGAGAAAAAGAGAGAAGGGGCAATGCTACTATCCTTTTACCACACTTGTGCTTCAAAGTAGCACCATGATCTTCATGATAGAGAGTCTCCTATGTTGTCACTTTCATATACTAGTGGGAATCTTTCATTATAGAACTTGGCTTGTATATTCCAATGATGGGCTTCCTCAAGTGCCCTAGGTCTTCGTGAGCAAGCAAGTTGGATGCACACCCACTTAGTTTCATTTGTTGAGCTTTCATACATTTATAGCTCTAGTGCATCTGTTGCATGGCAATCCCTACTCCTTGCATTGACATCAATTGATGGGCATCTCCCTAGCCCATTCATTAGCCGCGTCAATGTGAGACTTTCTCCTTTTTTTCTCCACATAACCCCCTTCATTATATTCTATTCCACCCATAGTGCTATATCCATGGCTCACGCTCATGTATTGCGTGAAAGTTGAAATTTTTTGAGATTACTAAAGTATGAAACAATTGCTTGGCTTATCATCGGGGTTGTGCATGATGAGAGCATTCTTGTGTGACGAAAATGGAGCATAACCAAACTATATGATTTTGTAGGGATGAACTTTCTTTGGCCATGTTATTTTGAGAAGACATGATTGCTTAGTTAGTATGCTTGAAGTATTATTATTTTTATGTCAATATTAAACTTTTATATTGAATCTTTCGGATCTGAACATTCATGCCATAATAAAGAAAATCACATGGAAAAATATGTTAGGAAGCATTCCACATAAAAAAATCTGTTTTTATCATTTACATCAATCGATGGGCATCTCCATAGCCCATTGATTAGCCTCGTTGATGTGAGACTTTCTTCTTTTTTGTCTTCTCCACATAACCCCCATCATCATATTCTATTCCACCCATAGTGCTATGTCCATGGCTCGCGCTCATGTATTGCGTGAAGGTTTGTCATCGGGGTTACTAAAGTATGAAACAATTGCTTGGCTTGTCATCGGGGTTGTGCATGATGAGAGCATTCTTGTGTGACGAAAATGGAGCATGACTAAACTATATGATTTTGTAGGGATGAACTTTCTTTGGCCATGTTATTTTGAGAAGACATGATTGCTTAGTTAGTATGCTTGAAGTATTATTATTTTTATGTCAATATGAACTTTTATCTTGAATCTTTCGGATCTGAATATTCATGCCACAATTAAGAAGAATTACATTGAAATTATGCCAAGTAGCACTCCGCATCAAAAATTCTGTTTTTATCATTTACCTACTCGAGGACGAGCAGGAATTAAGCTTGGGGATGCTGATACGTCTCCAACGTATCTATAATTTTTGATTGCTCCATGCTATATTATCTACTGTTTTGGATGTTTATGGGCTTTATTATACACTTTTATATCATTTTTTGGACTAACCTATTAACCCAGAGCCCAGTGCCAGTTTCTGTCTTTACCTTGTTTTATAATATCGCTGAAAAGGAAAGCCAAACGGAGTCCAATTGACCGGAAACTTCATGAAACTTATTTTTGGATCAGAAGAAGCCCAAAAGACTTGGAGTGCACGTCAGGGGATCTACGAGGAGGCCACGAGGCAGGGGGCATGCCCCCCCCCTGGGCGTGCCCTCCACCCTCGTGGGCCCCTCGTGACCCCCCTGACGTACTTCTTCCGCCTATATCTCTCCATATACCCTAAAAATATCTGGGAGCACAATAGATCGGGAGTTCCACCGCCAGAAGCCTCCGTAGCCACCGAAAACCAATCTAGACCCGTTCCGGCACCCTGCTAGAGGGGGAATCATTCTCCGGTGGCCATCTTCATCATCCTGGTGCTCTCCATGACGAGGAGGGAGTAGTTCTCCCTCGGGGCTAAGGGTATGTACCAGTAGCTATGTGTTTGATCTCTCTCTCTCTCTCTCTCTCTCGTGTTCTTGAGGTGGTACGTTCTTGATGTATCGCGAGCTTTGCTATTATAGTTGGATCTTATGATGTTTTCTCCCCCCTCTACTCTCTTGTAATGGATTGAGTTTCCCCTTTTGAGTTGTCTTATCGGATTGAGTCTTTAAAGATTTGAGAACACTTGATGTATGTCTTGTCGTGCGTATCTGTGGTGATAATGGGATACCACGTGATTCACTTGATGTATGTTTTCATGATCAACTTGAGGGTTCCGCCCATGAACCTATGCATAGGGGTTGGCACACGTTTTCGTCGTGATTCTCTGGTAGAAACTTTGGGGCACTCTTTGAGGTTCTATGTGTTGGTTGAATAGATGAATATGAGATTGTGTGACGCATATCGTATAATCATACCCACGGATACTTGAGGTGACATTGGAGTATCTAGGTGACATTAGGGTTTTGGTTGATTTGTGGCTTAAGGTGATATTCTAGTACAAACTCTAGGGCTATTTGTGACACTTATAGGAATAGCCCAACGGATTGATTGGAAAGAATAACTTTGAGGTGGTTTCGTACCCTACCATAATCTCTCTGTTTGTTCTCTGCTATTAGTGACTTTGGAGTGCCTCTTTGTTGCATGTTGAGGGATAGTTATATGATCCAATTATGTTATTATTGTTGAGAGGACTTCCACTAGTGAAAGTATGAACCCTATGCCTTGATTCCTTTCATTTCAATACCGTTTATGCTCAGTTTTACCATTACTTACCTTGCTGTTTTTATATTTTTAGATTACAAAAACTATTATCTTCTACCCATATTGCACTTGTATCACCATCTCTTCGCCGAACTAGTGCACCTATGCAATTTACCATTGTATTGGGTGTGTTGGGGACACAAGAGACTCTTCGTTATTTGGTTGCAGGGTTGCTTGACAGAGACCATCTTCATCCTACGCCTCGTACGGATTGATAAACCTTAGGTCATCCACTTGAGGGAAATTTGCTACTGTCCTACAAACCTATGCACTTGGAGGCCCAACAACGTCTACAAGAAGAAGGTTGTGTAGTAGACATCAATGTGTGGAGTAATAGTAGTAGATGCAGAATTGTTTCGGTCTACTTAACACGGACATGATGCCCATATTTCATAATAATTGCCTAGATATTCTCATAACTATGCGCTCTTCTAACAACTGCTCGGCAGTAATTTGTTCACCCACCGTAATACTTGAGAGAAGCTACTAGTGAAACCTGTGGCCCACGGGTCTATTCCTTATTATATTGCATCTCTTTTTATTATCACATCTCGTTTACTATTTTGCAATCTATACAACAAAAATACCAAAAATATTTATCTTATTATCTTTATTAGATCTCACTTTCGCAAGTGACCGTGAAGGGATTGACGACCCCTTTATCGCGTTAGTTGCGAGGTTCTTGATTGTTTGTGTAGGTACTAGGTGACTTGCGTGTTATCTCCTACTGGATTGATACCTTGATTCTCAAAAACTGAGGGAAATACTTACGCTACTTTGTTGCATCACTGTCAGTGTCAAAACCGGCGGATCTCGGGTAGGGGTTCCTGAACTGTGCGTCTAAGGTCGATGGCAATAGGAGACAGGGGACACGATGTTTACCCAGGTTCGGGCCCTCTCGACGGAGGTAATACCCTACTTCCTGCTTGATTGATCTTGATGATATGAGTATTACAAGAGTTGATCTACCACGAGACCGTAGAGGCTAAACCCTAGAAGCTAGCTTATGATTATGATTGTTTGTATATCTATCGACTAGCCTGGCCCTGGTTTATATAATGCACCAGAGGCCTCGGATAACAAGAGTCCTAGCCGAATACGCCTATGAGGGAGGAGTCCTTGTCTTGACCACCAAGTCTTGTGGAATCTTCCTTGTATGCGGCAGCTGTCCGAACTGGCCCATGAGTATACGGCCATGGGGGTTGAGGGAGTCCCGGATTAGGGGGTCTCCGGACAGCCGGACTATATCCTTTGGCCGGACTGTTGGACTATGAAGATACAAGATTGAAGACTTCGTCCCGTGTCCGGATGGGACTCTACTTGGTGTGGAAGGCAAGCTAGGCAGTACGGATATGTATATCTCCTCCTTTGTAACCGACCTTGTGTAACCCTAGCCCCCTCCGGTGTCTATATAGACCAGAGGGTTTAGTCCGTAGGATAACAGACAATCATACCATAGGCTAGCTTTTAGGGTTTAGCCTCTCTGATCTCGTGGTAGATCTACTCTTGTACTACCCATATCATCAATATTAATCAAGCAGGACGTAGGGTTTTACCTCCATCAAGAGGGCCCGAACCTGGGTAAAACATTATGTCCTCTGCCTCCTATTACCATCCGCCTTAGACGCACAGTTCGGGACCCTACCCGAGATCCGCCGGTTTTGACACCGACATTGGTGCTTTCATTGAGAGTTACTCTGTGCCGTCACCAGAAGGAAGGATGTCTTGTCTCGTCTTTAAAGATGGTACTTCTATCGGGGGAGCTTTGGCTGTCGGCCAAACTCTCCGGCTAGGCTGGTTCATCATGACCGCCTGTTCGGCCGCCGCGCCGACGATGACTTCTCGGGTCATCGAAAACAACCTCCACGTCAAATCGGCACTCGCCGAACAGATGGATCCAATGGAGCTCGCCTTCTTAAACGAGCTCTTGGATTGCATCGCCGCCTTGGGAGTCGCTACGGACTATGATCGGATTGGGCTTAAACCCAACCCAAGGGAGATTAACTCTCCACCGATCACCCATCATATTGCAGTGGTGGAGGAACAACGCGGCGACCTTTCCTCTATCCTGAGGACCAATTATGTCCGAATTCCCAAGCTCTTCGAGCCGGACGCCCGTTCGCAGGAGGACAACATCCAATCCCGGATCCTTGAGTCAGGCAGCGGACCAGGATTATCGGGTAACACCCCAGAACCAGAACTTCCAAAATTGGAAACTCCTCGGCCCCTGGATCCAGATCGGGAGTGGGTTCGGATTCAATTCCACCCACACACCCAAACATAAGCGATCTTTCCCACATCAGGCAAGAGCCCTAGGAAACAGTACATCACTATTGGGCCAAATTCCTCCTTGCAATGAACAAGGTTAAGGACTGTTGTGAGGAAGACACAATCTCATTTTTCTGTAGTAATTGCACGGACAAGGGAATCCTTAACGCCATAACTCGCCGTGAGATAACACGCTTCGCTGATTTGGCGTCCATAGTACGAAAGTACTGTGTGATGGAAAGTGCCTGGAAAACCGAAACAAACTTTTGGGATAATCCAGCCCTGAATACAAACCCAGTCCGGAATAAAAGGGTGCATTATCACAATACACCCGAGTCAACTACCAAAAAGCAAAAACCCTCTACAAGGCATGGAACCGTACTGGAGGGATGGCTCAACGGATCCTGCACAATTCATAGCACAACGGATACAATACCAACGCAGAACCTTAGAGCATGTTGGATACTCCGACAGGTGGCCAAAAGTGGTGAGGATCTTCTTATCCCAAATACCACAGAGCACCATCCCTTGGATAGCAACACAATATTAACAGTGTTCGAGACCTTCGCGTCAAATAATAGGCGCAAGCAAACACTCCACAGCATGGCCGAAATCTACCACGTAGTAGCAATAAATCCATGGAGTGACACGGCTATTACCTTCAATGCCAGTGATGAACATAAATTCCGAACAGCCCGAGCACCAGCCGCACTGGTCCTCAGTCCAATCGTGGACGGCTTTCAACTTACCAAATTACTCATGGACGGCGGCAGCGCACTAAACCTCATCTATGAGGAAACTCTTCAAAAGAAGGAAATAGACTGGAACCGCATCGAGCAAAGTAGCACAACCTTTAGAGGAATTATCCCTAGTTGGGAAGCACGCTGTGCTGTAAAAATCACACTAGATGTGGTATTCAGCACGCCGAACAATTATAGGTCTAAAGAAATTACATTCCAAGTGGCCCCGTTCAGCAGTGGCCATCACGCTCTTTTAGGACGGGAGGCGTTCACAATCTTCCAAGTCGTACCCCATTACGGGTACATGAAGCTTAAAATGCCCGGGCCCAACGGAATCATCACTCTCGCCAGTGATCTGGACACAACACTCCGCGCCGAAAACAAAACAGCGGCATTGGCCCTCGAGGCATTATCCGAAGCCCTCTCGGCCGAGGAATTAACAATGCTACGCTCCACAGTGGACAGGGACGACGTGATACTCGACAAAAGATCCAAGTCCACCTCTTTTAAACCAACGGATGAAATAGTCAAATTCCAAGTCCACCCAACGGACCCTACAAAAACAGCCTCCATCGGGGCACAGTTAAACCCCATTGTGGACGCCTCACTAGGAGAGTTCCTACGCGAGAACTGGGACATATTCGCCTGGCATCCCTCAGACATGCTAGGAATCCCGCGCAGGCTGGCCGAGCATAGCCTCAATGTCCTAAAGGGATTCAAGCCGGTCAAGCAAGCTCTTCGGCGTTTCTCCGAACCTAAGAGGCAGGCCATGGGAGAAGAACTAGCCAAGTTATTGGAGGCCAAATTCATCAGAGAAATAAAACATCCAGACTGGCTAGCAAACCTGGTGATGGTACCAAAGAAGGAAAAATCCTGGCGCCTTCGTGTCGATTTCAAAGACCTCAATAAAGCTTGCCCAAAGGATCCCTTCCCCCTCCCATGCATCGATCAAATTATTGATGCTACCGCAGGACACGAGTCATTGTGTTTACTCGAAGCATACTTCGGTTACCACCAAATCAAGATGGCGGAGTCCGACCAAGCCGCAACGACATTCATCACACCATACGGTCCCTTCTGTTTCAACACAATGCCTTTTGGGCTCAAAAACGCCGGCGCAACATATCAGCGCATGATTCAGACACGCCTGGAGAAACAAATTGGCAAAACAGTAGAGGCATACGTAGACGATGTGGTCGTCAAAACCAAACACGTCGACTCTTTGATAGACGACTTGAGGCTCACATTCGAGAACCTCCGAACATATGACATCAAGCTCAATCCGGAAAAATGCATTTTCGGCGTACCAGCCGGAAAGCTCCTGGGATTCATTGTCTCCAGTAGAGGTATTGAAGCTAATCCGGCCAAAATCCGAGCATTGTCATAGTTGGCTACCCCAACAGACCTCAAACAAATCCAGAAGTTAACTGGATGCGTGGCGGCTCTAAGCCGCTTTATCTCCCGCTTAGGAGAAAAGGCTTTACCCCTCTATCGCCTCCTTCGGCGCACCGAACACTTCGAGTGGACGGACGCGACCACAGCTGGATTGAAAGAAATAAAGGCCATTTTGGCAACCAACCCAATCCTGGTCGCATCAAACATCGGCGAACCAATGCTGTTATACATTGCGGCAACTCATCAAGTTGTAAGCGCGGTGCTCGTTGTCGAACAGGAAGAGGACGGACACAAATTCCCTCTTCAAAAGCCGGTATATTATGTATCCACTATCCTCACTCCATGCAAATCATGGTACCCGCATTACCAAAAGATAGCATATGCGGTATTCATGGCATCACGGAATCTGCGACACTACTTTCAAGAGTGTTCGATTACAGTAGCCTTGGAAGTGCCACTTAATGATATTATCAACAACCGCGATGCTACGGGCCGGATTGCCAAATGGGCCATTGAGCTCCTCCCATTCGACATAACATACAAACCTCATCGAGCCATTAAATCACAAATACTGGCCGAATTCGTCGCCGAATGGACGGAGGCCGAACTCCCTAAAGAGTATGGCACATACTCCAATTGGATCATGCACTTCGATGGCTATAAAATGTTGGCCGGTCTAGGGGCTGGCATCATCCTGACGTCCCCAACCGGAGATACCATTCGGTACATACTGCAAATATTATATACAGACTCCAACAATGCAGCCGAATACGAAGCTCTATTGCATGGTCTTCGGATGGCAGTCTCCATGGGCATTCAACGCCTGGAGGTGCGTGGGGATTCAAACCTCGCAATATCCCAAATAAACGGAGATTTTGACGCCAAGGATCCGAAAATGGCGGCCTATCGAAACGTCGTCCTAAAAATGTCAGCTCGGTTCGAGGGACTCGAATTTCACCATGTGGCTCGGGAAAACAATTAGGCGGCGGATATCCTCGCCCGCATCGGCGCAAAACGCGACGCGGTCCCTCCCAACATATTCTTGGAAAGGCTTTTCAAGCCATCCGTAGTATGGGAAGGGGACTGTCGGTGTCAAAACTGGCGGATCTCGGGTCGGGGGTCCCAAACTGTGCGTCTAGGCCAGATGGTAACAGGAGGCAGGGGACACGATTTTTTACCCAGGTTCAGGCCCTCTTGATGGAGGTAAAACCCTACGCCCTGCTTGATTGATATTGATGATATGGGTAGTACAAGAGTAGATCTACCACGAGATTAGAGAGGCTAACCCTAGAAGCTACCCTATGGTATGATTGTATGTTGTGATTGTTGTCCTACGGACAAAAACCCTTTGGTTTATATAGACACCGGAGAGGGTCAGGGTTACACAAGGTCGGTTACAAAGGAGGAGATATCCATATCCGTATTGCCTAGCTTGCCTTCCATGCCAAGTAGAGTCCCACCCGGACACGAGACGAAGTCTTCAATCTTGTATCTTCATAGTCTAACAGTCTGGCCAATGGAGATAGTGTGGCTGTCCGGAGACCCCCTAATCCAGGACTCCCTCAGTAGCCCCTGAACCAGGCTTCAATGACGATGAGTCTGGCGCGCAGTATTGTCTTCGGCATTGCAAGGCGGGTTCCTTCTCCGAATACATCACAGAAGAATTTGAATACGAGGATAGTGTCCGACCCTGCAAAATAAGTTCCACATTCCACCGTAGAGAGAATAATATTTTTGTAGATCTAATTTGCTGGCTTGTTTTGGCAGCATGACGTTACGTCATGGCCCGGTGATTATTCGAACCGTTTCTTTTAACCAGCCCCGCACATAACGCGAGGCAGTTTTTCGACATGTCTTGTCAAAGTAGAGATCGTGTCCCCTTATTACGGGATTCTCATCAATACGGGCGTGGGTAACCCAACCGCGCCATCAATTGCATCGCTTGGGGGATAAGCGAGTTTTACCAGGCAAGTGGGGACGCTTAGCTTTGTCCGCCCATATAAATGGATAAGGATTCACCTTTCTATCCACGCCTTCTTCCTCCCTTGCCCATCCGTTTTCGCACACTCGAGCTCTAGCGCCCAAGTCCGCACTTCCCACCTCGACCTTCTCCAATCATGTCGGGAGCGGGAGGCAAGTGGATGGTCTCCTCCATCACAGAGGGAGACATCAAGAAACTAAGGAGAGCCGGATACCTGCCCGATGGCATCGCGCACCGGCTCCCTGATGAGGGGCAGCTCATCCTCACCCCCAGGCCCCATGAGAGGGTAGTATTCCTCACCCATTTCCTCCGCGGACTGGGATTCCCTCTCCACCCCTTCGTCCGAGGGCTCATGTTTTATTACGGCCTGGATTTCCACGATCTGGCCCCGAACTTCATCCTCAACATCTCGGCGTTTATCATCGTGTGCGAGGCCTTCCTCCGCATCAAGCCCCACTTTGGCTTATGGCTGAAGACCTTCAATGTCAAGCCGAAGGTGGTGGGCGGCCGCCAGGCGGAGTGCAGAGGCGCCATGGTGGGCAAGATGCCCAACGTAACATGGCTCGAGGGCTCCTTTGTGGAAACCATAAAGGGTTGGCAATCGGGGTGGTTCTATATCACCGAGCCGCGCGACCCTGCATGGGCAGCGGCCCCCGAGTTCCGATCTGGCATCCCCACGCGGCTCACCTCCTGGAAAGAGAAGGGCCTGTCCTGGGGTAATTCGAAAGAGCTGACCGGACTCCAAACATGTATTCAAAACATGGTGGACAAGAAGCTCAAGCTTGTCAACATAGTCCAAGTTATGCTCATCCGCCGGATACTCCCGTGCCAACAACGGGAGTTCAACTTGTGGGAGTTCAATCCGGCGCAGCACCGAACTTTGAACAGGCTCTTCGACACGACTCATGAAGACGACTGGAGGGTGCTCTTCAAAAGCGCCAAGGTCCCCCCTATTACCGAGGATCGCGGATTCAGCGCGAAGCGCCAAGCCAGTGCGGTAAGCTGCTTTACCTTTCACAGGATACTTATTTTATATAGATTGGCTCTGTGCGGGATCTAAACTCCCCTACCTTTGACAGGACTGGCAGAAGATGGCCGGACAAATCGACTGTCTGGCTCCTTTGCCCGAAGGCCCCGTAGACGCTCTTCTGGCGAAGATGTTGACTCCGGCCCCTTATACGGTGCCGGAGAAGACCAAGAAGGCCAAGGGAACTCGAAAGAGTTCCCGACGCCAGGCGTCATCGGACTCACCGTCCGATGACTCTACGGCGCACTCTTCCCCCGAAGACGAGGAAGAAGAAGAAGATGCTCCCCCACCGACTGGGGGAGACAGGAAAAGGAAGGCCGCCCCAACCGGGAAGGCCAGAGGGTCCAAGAAGGAAAGGACTCTCCTTCCGGACGGTTCCATCGCCGCTGACGAAGGCGAAGACGAGTGCCCAGGATCAAGCCCCCGGGGAGATCGTAAGTATTCGGATACAAGAGTAACTCATAGGATTCCTTTGTTGCATTGCTTTCCCTAACGCCGAACGCAATTATGCAGGCCGCCACGAGCCAATATCGAGGTATCATCGGACGGCTCCTTGGGCTCGTCGAACATGGATACCGATCCAGTCCCGACCGCCACCTCCACTCATCCTGCCGACGACGCTGAGATATTGTCTCAAGAGGCACCGGATCGAGGGGAGATAGTCCCGGAGGCGCCTGAAGGCGACCTTCCGGACTCCGGGAGCCGAGGGGGCGGGGCCCTCGAGAGCTCCGAGTTTGGCCCTCAGCCGAACACCGCACCGAACCCTCCAGCGGTTCCGGGCTCGGGCAGGCGGCCTCCTTCTAAGAGGGGCAAGATGCCTCTGCCGGTGACCTCTGTCCATCCAGAGGCGCCGGACAATCTGCTGGAAGCGCTTTGCAGCACTTCCATCGACGAGGAGCACCGCACTATCATGAGTGCGGTGATCCAGAAGGTTCAGTCCGCCAAGAGCGGATTGACTGAAGCCTGTGCCAGCCTTCTAACAGGCTTCGAGGTAAGTGGTTTAAAATGTAGTAGAAATATTACCGCATAGACAGTAGCCCCTGATGCTTTGTTCGGTGTTCGCAAAGAAAAGCCGAACAGAGGATCAAATAATATCGCAGGAGTCTAATATAAGTATGTCAATATGCGTATGCAGGCTTCGCTACTGGCGTCCGCCGCACTGACTTCGGAGGTCGCTGTACTGAAGCAGGACCTCGAGGGGTCCAGGAAAGAGCTCGGCCTTGCCAAGAGGCAGCTCGAGGAGAACAGGGGTAAGTAATGCCCCGTCTATAGATATGTATATATAAAAAAGGACGCGATTGCAAAATGACAGGATCATTGTATGTTTGCCAGGGGCCACGACCGAGGTGGCGACCCTGAAGCAAGTGCTAACCAACGCCAAAGATAAAGCGGCCAAGGAGCACACCGAGCGAGAGAAGCATGAGGCTCGGGTGGGCGAGGTGCAGCAAGAGCTCCAGGCTCTTGTGACGAAGCACAAGGCGTTGGAGCTTGACTCGAAGATGCAAGAGTCTGAGCTTGCCGCGGCCCTTGAGAGCGTAAAGAGTGCCAAGGCCGAGGCCCAGAAGGCCCTCCAAGAGATCGACGCGATGAAGAAGATAACGGCGGGTAAGGCTTTCTATATGCAAAGCAAGCATGTAAAAGTAAATTACCGATTACTTACCCGGATCCGGAGCTCTTCAGGAGCATTCGCAGATTTGCCCCGCAGTGTGTCCGATGCCGTACAATTTTACCAGGCCGAGGACGGAAGCTCGACAGAGAAGTTGTTCTGGTCTCAGTATGCTAAGGCCGAACATCCGGTGCCAACGAGCGACCAGCTGAAGCAGATGGTCGAGCTGCATAAGGCGGCCGATTAGGCCATGAAGAGCTTTATAGTCCGGCTGTGGCCTGGCGATGCCCTTCTGAACAGCTTCTTCAGCCTGGTGAGGCGGCTTGTGGATGCCTGCCCATATCTGGAGGTCGTCAAGCGATCTGTCAGCATTGAAGGTGCACGCCGGGCTTTCGCCCGTGTGAAATTGCAATGGGTCAAGCTAGACGCCGTGAAGCTGATCAAGGAGGGGCCGCCAGAGGGCAAGGAGCACCGCCACCCCGAGATGTACTACGAGGGTGTTCTGCCGGGTGCCCATCTCATCGCAGACGAGTGTTCAAAAGATGTAATATTTAAGTAAACTTGCTCGTTTTATCCTGTATTTATGAAAACTTGTTTCATATGCGCTATGCAACGCTTGTTTGAATTTAAAATATTACCTTCTGTTTGGCTGTTTATCCAATCTGAGAGATGGCTAGTCCTCGGCTTCTGCCCCCATGCCACGAGTGCTGGGGTGTTCGAGATAAACCTGAGCACTCTTGTTCCCATATTTGGGTCCTTCGAGGGAGGTGCTCAGCACAACGAACAAGGCAACCGGGCTAATAATGCTTTATCACTCTCACTTAGCCATAGAATTCTATAATTTTAAATTTCGGCGAAGCCCCTGGTATTCGGAAGGCCAAATTCGGGGCGCGATACACGCCTGTAAGCCGGACAGGGCCGGCCCCTCGCCCTAAGCGGCATAAGTCTTTAGGGACTCGAAAAACCTCGCCGAACAGCGACCAGTCTCTCGCCTTATCATGACAGTCAGTTTTAGCTTTCTCTACTGAGGTGCTAAGCCCGGCAGAACCGGGGCACAATCGCAGTAGTTCTCCTAGCGCTACCTTAGCCGATAGAGCGGAACATAAGGTACCAAAACATAGGAGCCGGGCAAACCCAACATTTGACCAAAGACATGATTCGGAGCTGATGCATATAATGCTATAAGTTCGGGGTGCTGCACTTGTGAAAGTGTTCGGACTTTTCACACCGCATTGTGGGGTACGTAAGCCCCTGGTGTATTGGTCGTACCATAGTGTACGGTTGCAAGGCATCATTAATGAACACATAGATATATATAACAAGAATGCAATAATAGTCGTAATGTCATGCATTATTTATTAAAAAATTGCGTTAAAGCAGAGTGATACAGATAGTGCGATAAGCAAAGAGTAGGACTATGTCCCTTCCAAGGGCAAGCTGAGGAATGATATTAAATTGAATATTTCACTCGTTACTGTAATCAACCTGGGAATTCCGTGATATAACGTAGTTGTCTCCCTCCTTGGTTGCTGCATCATGTGTTCGGCAATAGTGCTGCCGGACAGTGTTTCCAGAGATTAAGGTCCTGAAAGAAAAGGAAAAATAACCAAACGGGAAGCCCCTAGTGCGGTTTAGGCCGCATCTTGGGGCGTGCCGCAGTTGTGCCCCCCTCTCCACCTGTGCCCATGGTATTTTTAATGCGTAATTATGTACGCGCGGCACGAGTTTCGCCGCTGGGCTGGGATTGGGGTGGCCGCCGTATTGCTACGCGAGCTCAGATCGCGCCAGGCGGTCTATTTGCCGATTGCCCCGAGCGCGCTTGAAGGTGTCCGGGCTGCGAAGCACCGAACTGGTTGATTGCCTTGAGAGGCTGCTTTGCGTTTCTGCTGCGAGGGCTGCGGTGTGCTCCTCTGTTCGGAGAGAGCGCTCTGTGTTTCCATTGACTGTAATAACTCCGCGAGGTCCTGGCATCTTGAGCTTGAGGTATGCATAATGCGGTACCGCATTGAATCTAGCAAATGCGGTTCGCCCGAGCAGCGCGTGATAACCACTGCGGAACGGGACTATATCGAAGATTAACTCTTCGCTTCGGAAGTTATCCGGGGATCCGAAGACCACTTCCAGTGTAATTGAGCCTGTGCAATGGGCCTCTACACCTGGAATGACGCCCTTAAAGGTCGTTTTTGTGGGTTTGATCCTTGAGGGGTCTATACCCATTTTGCGCACTGTGTCCTGATAAAGCAGGTTCAGGCTGCTGCCGCCGTCCATAAGGACTCGAGTGAGGTGAAATCCGTCGATGATTGGGTCTAGGACCAGTGCGGCGAATCCGCCATGACGGATACTAGTGGGGTGGTCCCTGCGATCGAAGGTGATCGGACAGGAGGACCAAGGGTTGAACTTTGGGGCGACTGGCTCCAACGCATATACGTCCCTGAGCGCACGCTTCCGCTCCCTCTTGGGGATGTGGGTTGCGTATATCATGTTCACCGTCCGCACTTGCGGGGGAAACCTCTTCTGTCCTCCAGTGTGCGGCTGCCGGGGCTCCTCCTCGTCATCGCTATGCGGCCCCTTGTCCTTGTTTTCGGCAATTAACTTGCCGGCCTGCTTGAACACCCAACAATCCCTGTTGGTGTGATTGGCTGGCTTGTCTGGGGTGCCGTGTATTTGACACGAGCGATCGAGTATACGGTCCAAGCTGGACGGACCCGGCGTACTTTGTTTGAATGGCTTTTTCCGCTGACCGGGTTTAGAGCCTTTGAATCCGGCATTGACTGCCGTATCCTCAGTATTTTCGCTGTTAATGCGGCGCTTATGCTTGTTGCGACGTGACCTGCTATTGCCGTCCTTGGTATCTGAGGTACCATGGTTCTTTGATATGTTATTACTGCGAGCCAGCCAGCTGTCTTCTCCCGCACAAAAGCGGGTCATGAGCGTCGTGAGAGCTGCCATAGATTTCGGCTTTTCCTGACCAAGGTGCCGGGCTAGCCACTCGTCTCGGATGTTGTGCTTGAAAGCCGCTAAGGCCTCCGCATCCGGACAGTCGACGATTTGATTTTTCTTTGTAAGGAACCGAGTCCAGAATTGCCTGGCCGACTCTTCTGGCTGCTGAATTATGTGGCTCAAATCATCGGCGTCTGGTGGTCGCACATAAGTGCCCTGAAAGTTGTCGAGGAATGCGGCTTCCAGATCTTCCCAACAGCTAATGGAGTCCGCTGGCAAGCTGTTAAGCCAATGCCGCGCTGGTCCTTTGAGCTTTAGTGGGAGGTATTTGATGGCGTGTAAGTCATCGCCGCGGGCCATGTGGATGTGGAGGAGGAAGTCCTCAATCCATACTGCGGGATCTGTTGTGCCGTCGTATGATTCAATATTTACAGGTTTGAAACCTTCTGGGAATTGATGTTCCATTACTTCGTCTGTGAAGCATAAGGGGTGTGCGGCGCCTCTGTATTGGGCTATATCTCGACGCAGCTCGAATGGGTCTTGCCCGCTGTGTTCGGCCCGGCCGGATTTGCTTTTACTGTATCCGGCGTGACGTTTGTCGTCTCGCAGAGTGGTGCGCCCTCGTGATCCGTAGATCGATCTTGAATGCTTTGCCTTGTCCTCCAATATGTCTCGCAGGTCTGGCGTATCTCCCCATGCCTTTTTATTTGAATGGCGTTGGGGTGGAGGCTGAGCTTTTGGCTGGAATGCCTCTCTATCGCAGCCACGAGGTGGCCGATCAGCCGTCTCATACGCTTCTTCCTCCAGTCGGGGTAGTAACCTGCGCCTTGGGTAACTCTTGGAGGGGCGCTCGAGTTTATATTCCTCGGCCGCGAGGACTTCAGTCCATTTGTCAGCTAGCAGATCTTGATCAGCTTGAAGCTGCTGCTGCTTTTTCTTCAGGCTATTTGCCGTGGGCATAAGCCGGCGCTTGAAGCGCTCTTGTTCGACGGGATCCTCTGGTATGGCGAATTCATCGTCGCCGAGGCTTGCCTCGTCTTCGGAGGGGGGGCATGTGATTGTCATCCTCCTCCTCTCCGTCTGCCGCTCTCTCGGGAGAGCTGGCTCCTCCATCCTCCTGCTCTAAATCTTGCTGGAGGGGTTTGTTGTTTTCTTCGGCACTATCCGGAGTGTTATTATCTCCAGTGCCGGTATCACCACTTTTGCTTTGGCGGGACTTAGAGCGGCGCCGCTGACGTCGGCGTTTGGGTTGCTTCTTGGAGGGGTCATCCTCTGCTATCCCATCGCCATTGCCTTCTTTGGGTGTATCCACCATGTATATGTCATATGACGAGGTGGCTTTCCAGTGCCCTATAGGTGCTGGTTCATGTTCGTCTCCTACATCGTCGTCCATACCGTTGATGTCTTTGGAGTCGAAGTCGAGCATGTCGGTTAAATCATCGACAGTGGCTACGAAGTGGGTGGTGGGTGGGCGTCGAATTTCTTTGTTGTTCGCTTCCCAATCCTGTTGGCCATAATCCGGCCAGGGCTCTCCTGACAAAGAGAGAGACCTTAGTGAATTCAGAATGTCGCCGAAGGGCGAGTGCTGAAAGATATCCGCGGCGGTGAATTCCATGATCGGCGCCCAATCGGATTCGATTGGCAGGGGCGTGGGCGGTTCGAAGTAAGAAAAAGAGTCCGGCACCTTGG
Organism: Triticum aestivum; assembly: GCF_018294505.1. NCBI lineage: Eukaryota > Viridiplantae > Streptophyta > Magnoliopsida > Poales > Poaceae > Triticum > Triticum aestivum. The sequence goes on along the minus strand of NC_057812.1, from coordinate 128,574,017 downwards.
AGTCATGGGCTGCGCAGAGGATTATGCTGGTGTTCGGCTCGATCGCCGTTGAGACTGCAGCCCCTGAGGCGGTGTCTAACCACCCGTCCTCGATTGGCGCAGTTGGCTCTGAACTAAGGGTCGGAGCTAATGCGGGCGCGGCCTCTGGGGTACTGTTCGGCGGCAGAGCTAGGTCATACCCATCGCGACAGTGCGGCGCGCCTGGCTGTGGCTCGAATCCGTCGAAGATCAAGTCTCCGCAGATGTCGGCCGTGTAGTTCAAACTTCCAAATCTGACCTGATGGCCAGGGGTGTAGCTTTCAATATACTCCAGATGGCCAAGCGAATTAGCCCGCAGTGCAAAGCCATCGAATACGAAGATCTGTCCGGGGAGAAAAGTCTCACCCTGGACCGCATCGCTATCGATGATAGTAGGAGCCATCAAGCCTAACGGCAACGACACAGAGGAACTCTCAATGAAAGCACCAATGTCGGTGTCAAAACCGGCGGATCTCGGGTAGGAGGTCCCAAACTGTGTGTCTAGGCCGGATGGTAACAGGAGGCAGGGGACACGATGTTTTACCCAGGTTCGGGCCCTCTTGATGGAGGTAAAACCCTACGTCCTGCTTGATTGATATTGATGATATGGGTAGTACAAGAGTAGATCTACCACGAGATCAGAGAGGCTAACCCTAGAGGCTAGCCTATGGTATGATTGTATGTTGTGATTGTTGTCCTACGGACAAAAACCCTTCAGTTTATATAGACACCGGAGAGGGTCAGGGTTACACAAGGTCGGTTACAAAGGAGGAGATATCCATATCCGTATTGCCTAGCTTGCCTTCCACGCCAAGTAGAGTCCCACCCGGACACGAGATGAAGTCTTCAATCCTGTATCTTCATAGTCTAATAGTCCGGCCAATGGAGATAGTCCGGCTGTCCGGAGACCCCCTAATCCAGGACTCCCTCGGGGACACCAGCAACAACATTCCGGACCCGGCCAAAGTACCCGATACCGAACTCTCTGACACAATCGGAGGCTCCGCCACCGAAAAAACACCTTCAGCCCACGAAATAATGGCCATTATTGCCCCGTGGACAGAACCATTCCTGGCCTACCTAACTAGACAGGAACTTCCGGAGGACTAAAATGAGGCACGCTGCATAGTGCGGCGATCCAAGGCCAACAGGGTCCATGAGGGACACTTGTACAAGAAAATCACTACCGAAATCCTTCAAAGGTGCATCTCCGAAGAGGAAGGGCGGAATCTTTTGGCAGAAATTCATGCCGGAGTCGGCGGTCATCACGCTGCAGCCCGGGCTCTTGTAAGCAAGGCCTTCCGTACAAGATTCTATTGGCCAACGGCCCGGGCAGATGCACAGGACTTGGTACAATGTTGCACCGGTTGCCAGCTCTTTGCAAATCAAAGCCACATGCCACCCACCACCCTCCAAACAATCCCCATTACATGGCCCTTTGCGGTCTGGGGGCTCGACATGGTTGGACCCCTTAAAGGGGGAACCCACAAGAAAAAATACTTATTGGTCATGGTGGATAAATTCACCAAATGGATAGAGGCCAAACCATTTAAAACAGCCGAATCCGGACTGGTGATAGATTTCATATCCGGGGTGGTACACCGTCATGGTGTCCCCCATAGCATCATCACTGATAATGGCACGAACTTCACGACCGATGAGGTAAAACTCTGGTGCAACAAAATGGGCATCAAGCTTGATTATGCCTCAGTCTATCACCCACAAACCAACGGTCAAGTCGAGCGAGCAAACGGTCTTATAATGAGCGGCATTAAACCTAGATTAGTGCGTTCCCTAACGGAGTCTAACACGCACTGGGTAGAGGAGCTCGACTCCGTACTCTGGGGGCTGCAGACCATGCCGAATCGTAGTACCGGATATACACCCTTCTTTATGGTGTACGGCACAGAGGCAGTCTTGCCCTGTGACATAATTCATGACTAACCTAGAGTGCGCATGTACAAAGAAAGAGAAGCCGAGCTCGATCGGCAGGACAGTCTGGACACCTTGGAAGAGGAGCGCGACATAGCCAAAGCCCATTCCGCATTTCATCAGAAACAGGCTTGCAGATACCAAAGCAAAGAAGTATGGGCCAAAACTTATAACGTTGGCGAACTACTTCTACGCCTGCCAGATAAGAAAAAGAACAAGCTCGAGCCCAAATGGGAAGGTCCCTTCATTATTGACCAAGTTCTGACCGGTGGAGCGTACCGACTGCGGGATGCATCGACTAGTCGACTCGAGCCGAACCCATGGAACGCGGCCAGGCTCCGAAGATTCTACGCCTAGTGCCGGACTCTATGTTCGTCTCCTCCCTCTATCCATTTTTCACAATACATTATCTGTCTTTTTCTCTTTCTCTCTTTCTTTTCTTATTCTCTAGTCCTTCAAGGGCCAACTTGTGCCTTGCTTGCACACTGATTGACGCGCTAACCGCGCTCATTATACCTGGGGGCTTCTTACACAGAAGCTTAATTATTTATCTGGGCTTCATGCCCCGCACATGTGTTATACTTCCGCATGTACCTTTTTTCGCCATTATATGCATCGATATGACTTAAGTTTTGGCCAAGCTGGTTGCCTGGCTCTTGTATTTATGCCCTACGTTCCCGTTAATTCGGCTAGGGCATAAGGGGAGCACCTCTGCGATTGTTACTGCCGGGTCAGCCGGATGTGTACCTCAGACTGGGTGAAGCCGAAAGCTAGCGTTCTTAAGGGAATATTCGGTCGGTGAACAAAAGATGACTTTTATTTAATTTGACTCATGCCCCCAGATGTTTATAGCCTGCGTCTCTTTTCGCAGTTCGGACATGCACATTAGGGCATGCGTACCCAGGGAAAGGAACCCTTAATGGAACTATTCTCCCTGAAGATGTTTCTTACTATCCGTGTAATATAACATAGCTAGTTGGGTACTTGTCTGTTCAAGCACTTATGACCCCTACGCCTGGTTTCCATGCATACCCCGGTTTTTACATAACCAGCGGGTATTCGGATACACTCCGGACTATCGGGTCCAGAGGTAGAAGCGAAAAGGTCCGCCATGACAAATGATTTACAATCCGGCTAGGGATATTATATATGTCACTTGAAGTACATAGTCACTAAGACTGACTAAATTCCTTCTTCTATACCATCCAACAGCTGTCTAGCCTACAATCCTGTTGGGAATACTTTGCAGCTAATTCTACTTGGTCATACACCAAACTGACGGGGATCTCTTTCCCATCGGGCCCCACAGATCCGACCTCGGCCATGTGATTAGGGTCTGCTTTGGTATACTGCGTCTTCACCATGGCCCAGGCTTCTCTGGCACCCTGCCGGCAGGCTGATATCTTCCATAATCAGAAGCGCCGCGCGCTCCTTTGAGCTTCTCCGCAAGCTCCGCAACACCCTCTGGCAGGGAGACGGACGGCCACAAGGCCTGGGCAACACCCTGCATCACCGCCGAACTTGTTCGTGGAGATGTGATAGCTCGGACAGAAGATCACTCGCAGACCCGGGCATTTCCTCCGCGGGACGACCCGTCAGCATACCTACAGACATAACGCTGTTAGTCGGCTTCTTCGCCGAATACCTTTAAAGGATTCGTTCAAGCACTTACTAAAAATGCCATGTCGAAGCCTCTTATTCTCCTTCTCGGAGTCTGCAAGCTAGCCCCGAACGTCTTTTAGTTCCATGTTCAGCCTTATATTGGCGTCTTGGAGATTGTTTTTCTCCCGCCTAACCTCAGTCAGCACGCGTTTGCCAGCTTCTAGCTGCCGCATAACATGCTGGTCCCCCGGATTTTCTCCGGATTCATCTGCAAAATCTATTGTTAGATTTGCAGCCACGCCGCGCACTATATGGTAACCATCATTCTTTAAAATGTTACCAGCAGGAGGCTTTTTCTGTTCCTCCAATGCGGCAATAGCGGCCCGTAGTTGGGTCTTGCATTCCTCCAACTCCTGGGACAGCCTAGCATTCTTCTCTATAAGAACCTGTACAATAAAGATGATCCTTAAATCAGTTCTGCTAACTGTTTCAAGTCTTAGGGGCTACTAATACATATGAACTGTCAGATTCACTCACCCGTACATCCTTTACATACTGATCCGTGGCTCTGGCTAGACCATCTTGAGCGGCACGGAGGTACGCCTCTCTAGTATTAAAGGCGTCAAACGCCTATGGTGAGAAACAAGCGTCACAGAGTACGTCCCGGCGGCGCCTATGATTCATGGCGCTTTCCACTTCTGAGTTTGTAGCATACAACCTATCCGCATCCTCTGTAGGGGGATTATCCGGCGCCTGCCCCATATCGGCTTCTGCCTCCGTGTCCGGCCCTGGTGCCCGACTGGTGGAAGCGTGATCGGCGACATTGCCGGACATATTCCGGCGAGCATTTTTTCTGTTAAAGAAACACGGGCCTCATTATATTTTGAAAAAGACGACAACCACGGAGCAGGGATTGTTGTACCTTTGCGTGCCTTCCTTTTTGGCCTACCCTGCCTCGATGCCTCCTGTTGGCGCGTTGCTGCATTGCGTCCCGAATGCGTTCCCTGTAAAAAAGGCCATGTGAATATGGTGGGTGAAGTGTCCAAAAAGGGATCCTACCTTTTTGAGTTGGGACTTTTTGGTTTTTCTTACATGCGATGCAGGGAGCAGTCCGGGATAGTAGGTCGTAATGGCCACCATGGCATCATCGCAGCTCAACTAATAGAACTGCTGGTTTATCAGCTCCACAGAGATAACCGGATCTTCTTTGAGTCCGGAGTCGAGGGCCCGGTTAGGGCCCTCCGATTATGGAGAAGGGCTGCTGACCTCCTTTACGGCCTTTCGCAGTTCCTGCCGTAAATTGGCAAGGTGAATACCTACAATGAAAAACGCGAGAAGATGGAAATAAGGGGATATAGCTTACCCAGCTTGGAGGATTGTACACAGAGAATCCGTCTCGTGGCTTGATGCGGGTGAACTCCTCCTCCTGTCCCTTGAACAGTTCAGATAGAATTTTGGCTAATGCGACAGCATCGCCCGGACCCTTACGCCCGTAGCGGGTGGCGTCATCCTCCCCGTTGAAACACCACAGGGGGTGCCCACGATATTGAAGTGGTTGCACTCCCCGCATTATTAAAATCAACATAACTTCAGTTATTGTCAATCCTGATTGAGCCAGTGCCTTAATCTGGTTCATCAGATAGAGGACTTCTCTATCGTCTTCCACCTGGGGGCTCCGTGGGCGCCAACTTCAGCGCTTCTTCAGAGGAGCATTGCTGAACTCAGGAAGACCCCGCCGAACAGGGTCCGGAAGGGGAACGTCCTCCATATAAAACCATTCTGAAGGCCAGTCTTCGGAAGGCTTCTTCGGGGTACCGGACAGATATCCGGTATCGGCGATGCGCCATACTTCGGCTCCGCCCACTTGATAAAGTGATTCCCTCTGTGTGCAAGGAACGAGGCAAAATAGCCTTTTCCACAGCTCGAAGTGAGCCTCGCAGCCCAGGAACAACTCGCAGACGGCAACGTAGCCAGCGATGTGTAGGATGGAGGCAGGGGTGGGATTGTGTAGTTGGAGGCCGTAGAACTCCAGGAGCCCGCGGAGGAATGGATGAATTGGAAATTTGAGTCCCCTTAGTAAGTAAGGAACAAGGCAAACCCGTTCCCCCATGGTGGGACAGGGAAAGTTCTCCGCCTGCTCCTCGCTATTGTAGGTGGTGAGCCCGGCTCGAACATGCACCATGTATGCTGGAGGAAGAAATCCTTTGGTCTGCAGTTCGACCAATCGACTATGTGGGACTGAACACCTCTCCCAATCACCAAGCTTAGGGCTACGGGGGTGGGAGGAGGAGCTGCGGAGGTCGGCCATGTTGCAATGGATCTTTTTGAAATGCGCTCTGATGGATTCTCGCTGAAGGGAGGAAGGTGTAGATCGGATCTAAGAATCCCTATCCCTTTAATAGACAATTTATTTATTTGGCTGGGGGCGAATGTAAAAAACGCCCTAGCGCCTCGTATTCATTCGACGTGTGGGAGATAGCCCTTACTGGGCACAGAAGCCAAGAGGTTCAACATTTATGGAGCCAGACACTACTTACGCACACTTGAAGATCGGAGAAGAACCCGCCGTGCAATGCCGAAGACAACACTGCGCACCAGACTCATCGTCATTGAAGCCTGGTGCGGGGGCTACTAAGGGAGTCCTGGATTAGGGGGTCTCCGAACAGCCGGACTATGTCCTTTGGCCGGACTGTTGGACTATGAAGATACAAGATTGAAGACTTCGTCCTGTGTCCGGATGGGACTCTACTTGCCGTGGAAGGCAAGCTAGGCAGTACGGATATGTATATCTCCTCCTTTGTAACCGACCTTGTGTAACCCTAGCCCCCTCTGGTGTCTATATAAACCAGAGGGTTTAGTCCGTAGGACAACAGACAATCATACCATAGGCTAGCTTTTAGGGTTAGCCTCTCTGATCTCGTGGTAGATCTACTCTTGTACTACCCATATCATCAATATTAATCAAGCAGGACGTAGGGTTTTACCTCCATCAAGAGGGCCCGAACCTGGGTAAAACATTGTGTCCCCTGCCTCATGTTACCATCCGCCTTAGACGCACAGTTAGGGACCCCCTGCCCAAGATCCGCCGGTTTTGACACTGACAGGGGTACTCCGCCCAATCTAACTAACTGGGAGATGATGTGGTGAGTACCCCCTAGTCCGGGACACCGTCAGTAGCCCCCTGAACCAGTCTTCAAGTTGGGGGCCGTCGGTGTCAAAACCGGCGGATCTTGGGTAGGGGGTCCCGAACTGTGCGTCTAGGCCGGATGGTAACAGGAGGCAAGGGACACGAAGTTTTACCCAGGTTCGGGCCCTCTCGATGGAGGTAAAACCCTACGTCCTGCTTGATTAATATTGATGATATGGGTAGTACAAGAGTAGATCTACCGCGAGATCAGAGAGGCTAAACCCTAGAAGCTAGCCTATGGTATGATTGTTGATGTGTATGTTGTCCTACAGACTAAAACCCCCCGGTTTATATAGACACCGGAGAGGGTTAGGGTTACATAGAGTCGGTTACAATGGTAGGAGATCTGAACATCCGTATCGCCAAGCTTGCCTTCCACGCCAAGGAAAGTCCCTTCCGGACACGGGACGGAGTCTTTAATCTTGCATCTTCATAGTCCAGGAGTCCGGCTGAAGGTATAGTTTTCCTATCCGAACACCCCCTAATCCAGGACTCCCTCAGTAGCCCCTGAACCAGGCTTCAATGACGACGAGTCTGGCGCGCAGTTTGTCTTCGGCATTGCAAGGCGGGTTCCTCCTCCAAGTACTTCATAGATGATTTTGAACACAAAGATAGTGTCCGGCTCTGCAAAATAAGTTTCCACATATTGCCATAGAGAGACTAATATTTACACAAATCTAATCTGCTGATGTATTCCGTAGCGTGACACACCACGGCCAAGCCTTTATCCGAGTCGTTTCATTATCCCACCTCAGCGCGTTATGCGAGGCGGTTTCCTTGGCACGTCTTGTCAAAGCAGAGATCGTGTCCCCTTATTCCGGGATTCTCATCAATACGGGCGTGGGTAACCCAACCGCGCCTTTGATTACGGCGCTTGGAGATAAGCGAGTTTCACCAGGCTGGTGGGGACATGTAGTTGCGTCCACCCATATAAGGGGATAAGGATCCACCTTTTCACCCACGCCTTCTTCCTCCTTCGCCTATCCATTCTTGCGCACTCGAGCTCCAGCGCCCAAGTCCGCACTACCACCTCAACCTTCTCCAGTCATGTCCGGAGCGGGAGGCAAGTGGATGGTCTCCTCCGTCACGGAGGGACACATCAAAAAGCTGAGGAAAGCCGGATATCTGGCTAGCGACATCGCGCACCGGCTTCCCGAAAAGGGGCAGCTCATCCCCACTCCTAGGCCCCATGAGAGGGTGGTATTCCTCCCCCATTTCCTCCGCGGACTGGGCTTCCCTCTGCATCCATTTGTCCGGGGGCTCATGTTCTACTACGGCCTGGATTTCCACGATCTGGCCCCGAACTTCGTCCTCAACATCTCGGCGTTTATCGTCGTGTGCGAGGCGTTCCTCCGCATCCGCCCCCATTTCGGCCTATGGCTTAAGACTTTCAACGTCAGGCCAAAGGTGGTGCGCGGCAGCCAGGCGGAGTGCGGTGCGCCATGGTTGGCAAGATGGCCAACGTCCTGTGGCTCGAGGGCTCCTTTGTGGAGACCTTGAAGGGGTGGCAATCAGGGTGGTTTTGCGTCACCGAGCCGCGCAACGCCGAATGGATCGCACCCCCTGAGTTTCGATCCGCCCCCCTACGCGGCTCACCTCCTGGAAGGAGACAGGCCTGTCTTGGGGTAAAAAGGAGAGCTGACCGGACTCCAAACATGCATCCAAACCCTGGTGGACAAGAAGCTCAAGCTTGTCAACGTAGTCCAGGTTATGCTCATCAGCCTGATCCTCCCGTGTCAACGATGGGCCTTCAACCTGTGGGAGTTCTACCCAGCGCAGCATCAAACTCTAAACAGGCTCTTCGACACGACGTACGAAGATGCCTGGAGGATACTTTTCAAGGGCACCGAGGATCCCGCATCCGCTGCCGAGGACCGCGGATTCAGTACTCAGCATCACGCTCATGCGGTAAGTTGTCTTTGTCCTTTTACAAGGTATCATTTTTTCATAGTTTGACTCTATGCGGGATCTGAGTTCCCTTATCTTTGATAGGATTGGGAGGTGACGTCCGGACAGATCAACTGTCCGGCTCCTCTGCCCGAAGGCCCAGCGGACGCTCGCTTGGCGAAGCTGCTGGTTCCGGCGCCCTATGTGGTGCCGGAGAAGAAGGCCACGAAAAGGGCCACGGCGACTCGAAAGAGTGCCCGGCGCCAGGAGGTGTCCGATTCGACATCCGACGGTCCAGAAGTGCCTTCCTCTCGTGAAGACGAGGAGGAAGAAGAAGAGACCTCTCCCCCTCCAGCGGGAGGAGAGAAGAAAAGGAAGGCCGCCCTCTCTGAGGAGGCCGGAGGGTCCAAGAAGGGAAAACCCTTCCTCCGGACTACTCCGACGACACCGACGACAGCGAAGAGGAGTGGCAGCCCAGGGCCAAGCCCCTGGCAAAATCGTAAGTATCCAGATACTGGAGTAATTCATAGTATTCTTTTATTGCACAGCTTTCCCTTGTGTCAAATATGCTTATGCAGCCCACCCAAAGACTGGCTCGACGCATCGTCGAGCGGCTCACTAGACTCGTCGGAGGTGAACTCGCTTCCGACGGCTTCCTCCCTCTGCCCTATGGACGACACCGAGGTGTTGTCCCAATAGGTTCCAAGCAGGGAGGAGGTGGTCCCGGAGGCGCCGCAAGGCGACCTCCCGGACTCCAGGAGTAAAGGGGATGAAACCCCCCTAGGGCTCCAAGTCCGGCTTTAGGCCGGACACTGCTCCAGAACCTTCAAGGGTTCCGGAGTCCGGCGGGGGACCTCCTTCCAAGAGGAGCAAGTCCACCGTGCCGCCGACCCCCGTCCATCCGGAGGCGCCGGACAATATGTTGGAGGCGCTCCAAGGCGCTTCCATCGACGAGGAGCACCGCGCTATTATGAGTGCGGTGGTCTAGAAGGTTCAGTCCGCCAAGAGCGGATTGACTGAAGCTTGTACTAGCCTTTTGACAGGCTTTGAGGTAAGTAAATAATGTGTAAATGATATTACCGCATAGACGGTAGCCCCTGGTGCTCTGTTGGGCATTCGGGAAGAAAAGCCGAATAGAGGATCAAAAAATTCACAGGAGTCTAACAAAAGGAGTCAATATGCGTGTGTAGGCTTCTCTGCTGGCGTCCGCCGTTCTCACTGCGGAAGTGGACACGCTAAAGCAGAGCCTCGAGAAGTCCGAGCGAGAGCTCGGGCGTGCCAAGAAGCAGCTCGAGGAGAAGTAAGGTAAGAAATACCTTGGTTGAATATGTATATAAAAAGGTGCAATTGCAAGAAATGACAGGATTAACATGTCTATTGTAGGGGCCACATCTGAGGTGGCGACCCTTAAGCAAGCGCTGCTCGAGGCCGAGAAGAGTGCGGCCGTGGAGCGCACCGAGTGGGAGAGGTATGAGGCCGAGGTTGGCAAGGTGCGGCAAGAGCTCCAGGTTCTCATGAAGAAACATGAGAGTTTGGAGCTTGACTCGAAGACGCGAGCGTCCGAGCTCGCGGCGGCTATTGAAAATGCCAAGTCTGCCAAGGCCGAATCCCAGAAGACCCTCCAGGAATTGGATGAGGTGAAGAAAATAGCGGCGGCTAAGGCATTCTTTATGCAAAGTAAACACATAAACGTGAGTTACTTGATACTTACCCGAATCCGGAGCTCTCCAGGGGCATTTGCAGATCTTCCCCGGAGTGTATCCGATGCCGCCGCATTCTATCGAGCCGAGAAGGGCAGCTCGACAGAGAAGGTGTTCTGGTGTTAGTATGCTGAGGCCGGACACCCCGTGCCCCTGAGCGACCAGCTGAAGCAGCTGGTCGAGCTCCACAAGGTGGCCGAACAGGCCATGAAGGGCCTCCTAGTTCGGCTATGGCCTGCAGAGGCTCTGCCTGGGAGCTATTTCGGGCTGGTGTGGCGGCTGGTGGAGGCCTGTCCAAGGCTCGAAGTCATCAAGCGCTCCGTCTGTATTGAAGGTGCATGTAGGGCCTTTGCCCGTGCTAAGGTGCACTGGGGCAGGCTGGATGCGGAGAAGCTTGTGAAGGACAGGCCGCCAGCGGGGAAGGAGCATCGCAAGCCCGAAAATTACTATAAGGATGTTCTGAAGGGTGCCCGCCTTGTGGCGCATGAATGTACTAGGGATGTAATTTTTGATTAAAACTCGCTCGTTTGTGTCCTGTGCGCTGAAAACTTGTTCATATGCGCTGAGCAATGCTGCTTGAATTTAAAATATTACCTTCTGTGCGGCTGTTTATCAATACTGAGAGATGGCGAGTCGTCGGCTTCTGCCCCCTTGCCACTAGTGCAGGGGTGTTTGGGGATAAATCTGGGCGCTCTTTTTCCCATGTTTGGGCTCGTCGAGGGAGGCACTCAGCCCGACGAACGAGGCAATCGGACTATAATGCGTGAACACTCTCACTTAGCCATAGAATTCTATAATTTTAAATTTCGGCGAAGCCCCTAGTATTCGGAAGACCGAGTTCGGGGCGCTATCCACGCCTTGGCCGGACAGAGCCGACTCGTCGCCCTAAGCGGCATAAGTCTTTAGGGACTCGAAAAAACCTCTCGAACAGCGACCAGCTCTCGCTTCATCATGACAGTCAGTTTTAGCTTTCTCCACTGAGGTGCTCGTCCCAGCTCAACTGGGGCACAATCGCAGTGGTTCTCCTAGTGCTACCTTAGCCGATATAGCGGAACGTAAGGCACCAAAACATAGGAGCCGGGCAAACCCAACTATTGACCCAAGACATGATTCGGAGCCGATGCATATAATGCTATAAGTTCGGGGTGCCGCACTTGTGAAAGTGTTCGGACTTCTCACACCATATTGAGGGGTGCTAAAAGCCCCTGGCGTATTTTGGCCGTACCAAGTTGTATGGGTGCAACATGTCATTAAGGAACATTTATTTACAAAAAGATAGTGCAAAAATAGACAAAAGCTATGCATTGTTTATGAAAAATAGCTGCGATCAAAGCAGAACGATACAAGTAATGCGATAAACGAAAAGTTGGACTATTTAACATGTCTGCTCCAGGGGCAAGCTGTGGAATAGTATGCGAAACAGGTATACTGCTCGTGATAGAGACCACCTGGGATTTCCGTAATGCGGCATGGCTTGTGTGCTTCCCTGGTTCTTTCATCGATTGTGCAGCAATTGAACTGCCGAACAGGCCTTCCGAAGAGTAGAGTCCTGGAAGTAAGAGAAAAGCAAAAAAAATCGGCAGCCCCTGGTGCGGTTTAAGCCGTGTTTTGTGCGTGCCGTGATGGTGCCCCTCCCCCTATGCCCATGGTATTTCTAGAGCGTAATTATGTACACGAAGTACTGGCGTCGCCTTTTTACTAGGGTTGGGGTTGGGGCCGCATTGCTACGCCTGCTCGAAACGTGTCAGGCAGTCTTGTTGTAGGTTACTCCGGGCGCGCTTGATGGTGTTTGGGCATTTAATGGCCAGACTGGAGAACTGCCTGGAGAGGCTGCTTTGTACTTCCGCTGCAAGGGCCGCCGTGTGCTCCTCCATTCAAAGGGAGCGTTCGGTGTTTCCATTGACTGTAATTACTCCACAAGGGCATGGCATCTTGAGCTTGAGGTATGCGTAGTGCGGTACCGCATTGAATTTGGCGAATGCGGTTCGTCCAAGCAGTGCATGATAGCCACTGCGGAATGGGACTATGTCGAAGACCAATTCCTCGCTTCGGAAATTATCCGGGGATCCGAAGACCACTTCAAGTGTGACTGAGCCTATACAGTTGGCCTCTACACCTGGTATTACGCCTTTAAAGGTCGTTTTGGTGGGCTTAATCCTCGAGGGATCGATGCCCATTTTTCGCACTGTATCCTGGTAAAGCAGGTTCAGGTTGTTGCCGCCGTCCATGAGGACTCTAGTGAGATGAAATCCGTCAATAATTGGGTCTAGAACCAATGCGGCAAATCCGCCATGACGGATTCTAGTGGGATGGTCTCTTCGATCAAAGGTGATCGGGCAGGAGGACCATGGGTTGAACTTTGGGGCGACTGGCTCTATCGCGTATACGTCCCTTAACGCGCGCTTCCACTCCCTTTTTGGGACGTGGGTGGCGTATATCATGTTCACCGTCCGCACTTGTGGGGGAAAACCCTTCTGTCCATTGTTGTTCGGCGGCCGGGGCTCCTCGTCATCATCGCTATGTAGCCCCTTGTCTTCATTGTCGGTGCTTAACTTGCCTGCCTGCTTGAACACCCAACAATCCCTGTTGGTGTGATTGGCCGGCTTTTCGGGGGTGCCATGTATTTGGCACAAGCGGTCGAGTATTCGGTCCAAGCTGGACGGGCCCCTCGGATTCCTTTTGAATGGCTTTTTCCGCTGGCCGGATTTAGAGCCTCTGAATCCGGCATTAACTGTCGTATCCTCATTATTGTCGCCGTTAATGCAGCGCTTCTGCTTGTTGCGACGCGACCTGCCACTAATGTCCCTGGTGTCCGAACTACCAGGGTTCTTGGTCATATTGTTGTTGCGAGCAAGCCAGCTGTCTTCTCCCGCGCAAAAGCGGGTCATGAGTGCCGTGAGTGCTGCCATGGATTTCGGCTTTTCTTGTCCAAGGTGCCGGGCCAGCCACTCGTCACGGATATTGTGCTTGAAGGCTGCTAGGGCCTCAGCGTCCGGACAGTCGACTATTTGATTTTTCTTTGTTAGGAACCTTGTCCAGAATTGCCTGGCCGATTCCTCTGGCTGCTGAATTACGTGACTTAGGTCATCGGCGTCTGGGGGTCGCACATAAGTGCCCTGGAAATTGTCGAGGAATGTGGCTTCCAGGTCCTCCCAACAACTGATTGATCCTGCTGGCAAGCTGTTGAGCCAACACCGAGCTGGTCCTTTAAGCTTGAGTGGGAGGTATTTGATGGCGTGAAAATCGTCGCCGCGGGCCATGTGGATATGAAGGAGATAATCCTCGATCCATACCGCAGGGTCTGTTGTGCCATCATATGATTCGATGTTTACGGGTTTGAAACCCTCGGGGATTTGATGATCCATTATTTCGTCTGTAAAGCACAGTGGGTGTGCGGCGCCTCTGTACTGGGCGATATCATGACGTAGCTCCAATGAGTTTTTCTACTGTGTTCGGCCCTGCCGAATTTGTGGCCAGCATGACGGTTACCGTCTCGAGCTGTGGGGTGCCCACGTGATCCATAGATCGATCGTGTTTGCCTTGCCTTGTCCTCCAGCATGTCTCGTAAGTCCGGCGCATTTTCCCGTGCCTTGGTACGGGGTGCGGCTTGAGTGGAGGGCCGGGAGGCCTCTCTGTCGCAGCCACGAGGTGGCCGTTCGGCCGCATCAAGTGCTTCCTCCTCTAATTGGGGTAGCAACATGCGCTTTGGGTAACTCTTGGAGGGGCGTTCGAGTTTATGCTCTTCGGCCGCAAGGACTTCGGTCCATCTGTCAACCAGCAAATCTTGATCAGCTCGGAGCTGTTGCTGTTTTTTCTTGAGGCTTCTTACCATGGCCATAAGCCTGCGTTGGAAACGCTTTTGCTCGACGGGATCCTCTAGCACAACGAATTCGTCGTCGTCGAGGCTTGCCTCGTCTTCGGAGGGAGGCATATAATTATCGTCCTCGACCTCTCTGTCTGCCGCTCTCTCATGAGGGCTGGTTTCTCCATCCTCCTGTGCTAAACCTTGCTGGAGGGGGTTTTCTTCGGCACTCTCTGGAGTATTATTATCTCCCGTGCTGGAATCGCCATTTTTGTGTTGGCGTGATTTTGAGCGGCGTCGCTGACGCCGGCGCTTGGGCTGTTTCTTGGAGGGGTCATCCTCCGCTGCTCCGTCACCCTCTCCCTCTTTGGGGGTGTCCACCATGTATATGTCATATGACGAGGTGGCTTTCCAGGGCCTAGTAGGTGCTAGTTCTTCATCATCTCCTTCATCGGCGTCCATACCGTCGATGTCTTCGGAGTCGAAGTCGAGCATGTCGGTTAAGTCATCGACAGTGGCTACAAAGTGGGTGGTGGGTGGGTTTTGAATTTCTTCATCGTCCGTACCCCAACCTTGCTAACCGTAGTCCGGCCAGGGCTCTCCTGATAAAGAGAGAGACTGCAGTGTCTTCAGGATATCGCCGAAAGGCGAGTGCTGAAAGACGTCCGCGGCCGTGAACTCCATGATCGGCACCCAATCGGATTCGATCGGCAAGGGCGCGGAGGGTTCGGAGTTCGGAGAAGAATCCGGCTCCGTGGAGTCACGAGTCTCGCAGAGTACGGGGCTGGTGTTCGGCTCAACCGCCATTGGGATCACAGCCCCCGAGGTGGCGTCCAACCACCCATCCTCGATCGGCGCGGTTGGCTCCGAACTAAGGGTCGGAGCTGATGTGGGTGCAGCCTCTAGGGCACTGTTCGGCGGCAGAGCTAGATCATGCTCGTCGTGACAGTGCGGCGCGCTCAACGGTGGTTCGAGTCCGTCAAAGATCAAGTCCCCGTGGATGTCAGCCGTGTAGTCTAAATTTCCGAATCTGACCTGACGGCCAGGGGCATAGCTTTCGATCTGCTCTAGATGGCCAAGTGAATTGGCCTGCAGTGCAAAGCCGCCAAAGACGAAGACCTGTCCGGGGATGAAGGTCTCACCCTGGACTGCATCGCCATTGATGATCGTAGGAGCCATCGGGCCTGACAGCGACGACACAGAGGAACTCTCAATGAAAGCACCAATGTCGGTGTCAAAACCGGCGGATCTCGGGTAGGGGGTCCCGAACTGTGCGTCTAGGCCGGATGGTAACAGGAGGCAAGGGACACGAAGTTTTACCCAGGTTCGGGCCCTCTCGATGGAGGTAAAAGCCTACGTCCTGCTTGATTAATATTGATGATATGGGTAGTACAAGAGTAGATCTACCGCGAGATCAGAGAGGCTAAACCCTAGAAGCTAGCCTATTGTATGATTGTTGATGTGTATGTTGTCCTACGGACTAAAACCCCCCAGTTTATATAGACACCGGAGAGGGTTAGGGTTACATAGAGTCGGTTACAATGGTAGGAGATTTGAAAATCCGTATCGCCAAGCTTGCCTTCCACGCCAAGGAAAGTCCCTTCTGGACACGGGACGGAGTCTTTAATCTTGCATCTTCATAGTCCAAGAGTCCGGCTGAAGGTATAGTTCGGCTATCCGAACACCCCTAATCCAGGACTCCCTCAAATCTCTAAAGGGACTTCAATTTGAAACCAATGCATATATAGCAAGATCCGAGAATGTTTTTGCCGAATCTCTAAAGGTGTCCAACATTGTACTGCGAGACTTGTGCTGGAAACACACAAATAGTTTAAAAGTGCCAAAAGATTGGAAAACCAATAAGTGGCAATAAAAACATGACGTCCGAACAAGATCAAGTGTTCGGTGCCAATCCTAAAATTGGAAGAGAAAAAAAATTGCGCTTCTGTCGCGTTTTGACAACGACCAAGAAGAAAATACATTTATAGCTCATATATAAATTTTAAGAGCCCCCAAGTGACTTGGGTAAAAGAATTTTATGTATAATGATTGTATGTACCGAAGTACTTATATCATATCTGTGTTCACCCGAACTTTAAACGCGTCTTAACCGACCGTCGGCTTCTCCCTCTTCGGCCAAGGGCGAAAAGTGTTATGTACTCCACCTGTCGAGAGTGTCGATGGTGTTTCCGATGACCAGGCAATCATGCCATAAGGCTGTAACAGACAAAGCGCGCTCAGGGAACTTATGCTATATTACTGACGAAGTGTAAGAAGCATCTTCGAAGAAAATAGTACCCCCACCGATACCTTTCTTCGGTGCTCATTATTACTATGAGACTTGTGCAATAGATTTTTTGTACTCATGAGTTCCGTTGTGTGCCGACCATGATTGAGAAGAATAAGAGCGCTAGCTTTCGGCTTTGCCCAGTCTGAGGTCAGAGCTCGGATGACCCAGTCATGAAAATCACAGAGGTGCTCCCTTTACTCCCTAGCCGAACAATCGGGAATGTAGGGGTAAGCACAGGAGCGAGGCAACCCAGTTTGCAAATCGTTTAGGTCAATATGGTGCATATTGTGGCGTAATACATGAACAAGGAACGAAGCCGTACAAGTATAATCATATGCAAGAGGAAAAGCTCCATCAAGGGAGCCACCAAATAAACGGGGTATTTGAATATGCGCGTCACAAACAAAGTATTGACAAGGAACTTTGTCACAGACAACTTTGTGCCAAAAAGTATAATGCTTGGTCGAACCGAACAAAATTTAAAATTGAAAGTTTTTGAGCATGAAAGCAACTTAGCTGGTTAATGTGCTCGGTGTTGATGATGCGATTTGGGCTTGTGGCGGGACGAAGACGCCCATTGATCTGTGACAAACCCGACAAGGTTCGCAGTCCTTGGCATGGCCGAGGTCCGAGCCCCCAGGCCCGAGGTGTCCGAGCAAGGAGTATAGCACTCCGGAGTAGTGACCACCTAACGGAGTCAAAATCGATTACCTGCACACATAAAATAGTGCGGTCCGGGAAATAATAATATATATATAATCCTTACAAAATTGATTTGCACAAAAATAATTTATTTAAAGAAATGTGGCATGGCGCCGAAGCCAATGTCGATGCAGGGTGTCAGCGTGATGCAGTGAAGGCGTGACAAAGCCTGAATTTGTAGGGCGGTCCGGGCTCCGGATGCGGCGTTCGCCGAACTATGTACGGAAACTGACCGAACCACCACGCGACAGTTTTTAATGTGGCCACCATTTGATAGACCTGTGTACAGATGGTGGAACAAACGAGAGTAATAATTCCTTAAGAAAAATAAACCCAACAAGCAAAAAAATTTAGGATTAATAGCACGTGGTTTATTTGTTGTAGCATTCTGAAGAAAAGCGACTCCCAAAATCAGGAATGGATCCGCACACCCATTGCCTGATGGGCGATAAAGCGATGGCCTGGTGATGCTGGCAAGGTTAGCTTGCCGAGGCGAAGCCCTTAGTCCAGCTAACGTGACGAAGCTGGTCGGCTGGTGATGCCGAAGTGACCGGAGTATGTTGATAAAGAAATAGCCAAGTCCCCAGTCTAGCCGAGGTGACGGAGCAGGCCGGTGAGGAGTTGTTGTAGCTGCCATGTCAGCCGAGGTGTTGACGTAGTTCGGCGTGATGGACATTGGCTCGAAGAAGCAACAGTGCGGCCCAGGTCGTAACTTGTGACGCGGCCAATGCTGGTTTGATGAAGTGACCATGCGGCGATGCCGGTGTGCCTGCTCCGTGTAATCCGTGGGGCGGTGATGTCGGTGATGATTTATCCTTGGCGATTCCGAACTCTTATTCGTCTCGCCGAGGTGAGGATCCGAAGAAATTGAGCTCGACTTAAAAAGTGACGACATGTCTAGCGCAGGTCCGCAGTCGTGGAGCTATATTGCCGGACTGGTTTGACACCAGCATGATGGCGAAGATTACCTCAGAGGAGGATTAAAATTTTATGGGCGCGTGTTAAAAACAACGCATAATACCTTAGAAGAAAATTCCTTTTAAAAAAGTTGTCAAATATCACGTTCATAAAGAAACATGAATTCGGGTCGGATCTGTATTCGCGCAGGAAACAGATCTGAAAAGTGATGCACTAATCGGAAGGTTCCCGGAGTTTGGACGGTAGGATCGATCTAAAATTTTGAGGGGTGGTAGATATGGGAATTCCGCAGCAGATGAATGGTTGGATCTTCCAAAGGACTTCCGAGCTGGGCTCTGGAGACCACGCCCTAAACTCGTCCAGATTCCCGTCTGGATTTGACAGGGCTCCGATATATTGTAGATTGTCAGAGATTCCTCCATTAGAACTCGACGAAATTTTCCAGGGTTGTTGTAGACTCGATTCCACATAATTCCACTAAGTGATCGTTAAAATGACACTCGAGGAGGCGGTGGCGGCGGATACGCGTTCGCTGTCCCGAAAAACAACACAGTCGCAAGAGGGCAGTGTTGACGTTGAGCCCCCGAGCTCCATGGACGATTCCTCCATGATCTTGATAGAGATCGGAGTTGGTGTTGATGAAGACCCTTGTCCTAAGATGACGATCCGAACATAGGGCGCAATTCTTGGTCGGACCAAGGTGACCTATTGAGTCAGTGACGAAGATGTCGTCGTCGCAGTTAGTCTGCACACGAGCCATCGATCCTTTTGCCGATCACACAACAGAACTCTCAGTGAAAGCACCAATGTCGGTGTCAAAACCGGCGTATCTCGGGTAGGGGAGCCCGAACTGTGCGTCTAAGGTCGATGGTAACAGGAGACAGGGGACACGATGTTTACCCAGGTTCGGGCCCTCCCGATGGAGGTAATACCCTACTTCCTGCTTGATTGATCTTGATGATATGAGTATTAATAGAGTTGATCTTCCATGAGATTATAGAGGCTAAACCCTAGAAGCTAGCCTATGCTTATGATTGTTTGTATATCTATCGACTAGCCTAGCCCTGGTTTATATAATGCACCAGAGGCCTAGGATAACAAGAGTCCTAGCCGAATACACCGGTGGGGGAGGAGTCCTTGTCTTGACCACCAAGTCTTGTGGAATCTTCCTTGTATGCGGCAGTTGTCCGAACTGGCCCATGAGTATACGGCCATGGGGGTCCTCGGCCCAATCTAACTGACCAGGAGACGACATGGTGAGTACCCCCTAGTCCGGGACACCGTCAATCACCCTTTCCTCTTTAAGGGAAAACCAACGCATGCTCAAGAGGTAGCACTCATTAGTCACATTGCTTGCAAGGCTTATAGTGATGTGCATCACCGAGAGGGCCTAGAGATACCTCGCCGATACACGGAGTGAAAAATCCTAATCTCGATCTATGCCAACTCAACAAACACCTTTGGAGACACCTGTAGAGCATCTTTATAATCACCCAGTTACATTGTGACGTTTGATAGCACACAAGGTGTTCCTCCGATATTCAGGGGTTGCATAATCTCATAGTAATAGGAACATGTATAAGTCATGAAAAAAGCAATAGCAATAAAACTAAACGATCATAATGCTAAGCTAATGGTGGGTCTTGTCCATCACATCATTCTCTAATGATGTGATCCCATTCATCAAATGACAACACATGTCTATGGTCGGGAAACTTAACCATCTTTGATTAACGAGCTAGTCAAGTAGAGGCATACTAGGAACACTCTGTTTGTCTATGTATTCACACATGTACAAAGTTTCCGGTTAATACAATTCTAGCATGAATAATAAACATTTATCATGATATAAGGAAATATAAATAACAACTTTATTATTTCCTCTAGGGCATATTTCCTTCATGGATAACTAAATAAATGACTTCAGAACATAGTTTTAAAAAACTAGACCGACGATCGAACCGGTGAGCCTGGTGGTTAAAATTTTAACCGATCGGACCGTGGTTTGCCGGTTCGATTGTTGGTTCTCTATGTGCAAAACATAATATATGTTTGTTGCATGGAAGGTAAAAAAATTATGTCCTTCCTTTAGTACACAAACTAGGGTGAGATTTAGTTGTTATTGGTCCAATTTTAGCTCATTTGACCCCTCGCAACTTGACCTGAGTTTGATTCCCACTAAATGCTAATTATTTTGCACACTCGGTGGACCTAGCATCATTGACCCGTCAAGCTACTTTGGTTTTTTAACCACGGTTCAAATAAAAACTGGCCGATTCAACTGGTTTTTCCAGTTCGATCACAGAACGGTCTAATTAACATATAAACCCATTGAGGCCACCGGTTCCAGTTTTCTCTGGTTCGACAAGCGGTTCGGTCTGAGTTTTCTAACTATGCTTCGCAATCAACTAGCTATTGTTTCACCGCTAGCTCACATAGTGGCGGAGCTAGCAGAGAATTAAAGGAGGGGAGGACAAAGAGAAAATATGCAACTTTGAAGGGGTCCAATGACAACAATCTTGTTAATTTAAGACTCCTATTTTTTTCCTTTAGTAAATATGCTATAGCCGGGGGGGCAGCGCCCCCTCAGCATTGCACGTAGCTCCGCCACTGAGCTCACAAATAAACTCAGGACAATTTCAATACCATCAGTTTGGCACAAAGTTTAAAAAACAATTCACATGAATAAACACAAATACATCACTACAAAATCTTAGTCGGGATTTAAAATAATTCAAAATAAATTTGGCTTCCTCATGCAATTTACATGTGCTTCGCCAACAAAGCTTCAAATTCATCATACAATCACATAATTCAGAAATGTTTTTTGTATGCTTCCAATGCCAAGTTCAAACTTTTGCAAAACAATGTTCCCATCAATTTTCATCTGCCACACCACAGATCTTATTTTATAATCAACCCCCTGCTTATTTTTCTCACCGGCCAATAAGCAAGAGTTAAAATGGGAAATAAATAAGCACAAGAGACAACGAGTAATAAAGTTTCTGCGATCACAACATGGAGGAGAATATCTTAGTCACGAGTTTAGAAAACATGTAAGTGATTGTGGAATTGTCTCACAAGTTACTCCTCCCAGAACTCTGCAGAGAAATGGAGTGTCTGGAAGGCGTAAACAAACTATGTTAGACATGATGAGATCAATGTTGTCATTTATCGATCTACCTTTATCATTTTGGGGTTATGCACTTGAAACAACAACATATACACTAAACATAGCACTGTCGAAGTCTGTTTTTTACTGGCACAATCTAAGTCTCTTGAGACGACACCATATGAGTTATGGAATGGGAAGAAACCCAATTTATCACACCTCAAGTTTGGTGTTGCGAGACCTATGTAAAATGTTTATAGCCAAATAAGCTCGATCCCAAAGCAGACAAATGTTACTTTGTATGTTATCCCAAAGAAACAATTGGGTATTCCTTCTACCAAAGGTCCGAAGACAAAGTGTTTGTCGCTAAGAATGAACACTTTCTCGAGAAGGAGTTTCTCACTAAAGAAGTAAGTGGGAGGACAATACATCTTGACGAGATTACTGAATCTTCAGAAGTGAATAGGACTAATGAAACAAAATCTGTTCCGAAAGTTATCCGCACAACTAAACCAGAAGTTACTACACCATATGTAGAAACTACAGTTAAGGCTGTAACTGAACCGCGTAGGTCATGAAGAGTTATCGAACCTCCTTGATGGTTTCATAATGAAATATTCATCTTGGAGGAAGATGAACCTGCGTAGTACAGAGAAGCGATGGCGGCGCCCAGCTCAAAAGAATGATTCAAAGCTATGCAATTCAAAATGAAGTCCGTGTACGAGAATCAAGTTTGGAACTTGGTTGATCCTCCAGAGGGTGTAAAACCCATATGATAACCCACAAGTATAGGGGATCGCAACAGTTTTCGAGGGTAGAGTATTCAACCCAATTTTATTGATTCGACACAAGGGGAGCCAAAGAATATTCTCAAGTATTAGCAGCTGAGTTGTCAATTCAACCACACCTGGAAACTTAATATCTGCAACAAGGTATTTAGTAGCAAAGTAATATGATAGTAGTGGTAACGGTAGCAAAAGGTAACGGTAGAAAAAGTAATATTTTTGGGTTTTGTAGTGATCGTAACAGTAGCAACGGAAAAGTAAATAAGCGAAGAACAATATATGGAAAAGCTCGTAGGCATTGGATCGGTGATGGAGAATTATGCCGGATGCGATCGATCATGCAACAGTCATAACATAGGGTGAGACAGAACTAGCTACAGTTCATCAATGTAATGTAGGCATGTATTCCGAATATAGTCACACGTGCTTATGGAAAAGAACTTGCATGGCATCTTTTGTCCTACCCTCCCGTGGCAGCGGGGTCCTAATGGAAACTAAGGGAGGCCTCCTTTTAATAGAGTACCAGACCAAAGCATTAACACATAGTGAATACATGAACTCCTCAAACTACGGTCATCACCGGTAAGTATCCCGATTATTGTCACTTCGGGGTTAACGGGCCATAACACATAATGGGTGACTATAGACTTGCAAGATAGGATCAAGAACTCTCATATATTGATGAAAACATAATAGGTTCAGATCTGAAATCATGGCACTCGGGGCCTAGTGACAAGCATTAAGCATAGCAAAGTCATAGCAACATCAATCTCAGAACATAGTGGATACTAGGATTCAAACCCTAACAAAACTAACTCGATTACATGATAAATCTCATCCAACCCATCACCATCTAGCAAGCCTACGATGGAATTACTCACGCACGGCGGTGAGCATCATGAAATTGGTGATGGAGGAAGGTTGATGATGACTATTGAGGGAGTCCTGGACTAAGGGGTCCTCGGGCATCCGGCCTGTTATCCATGGGCCAGACTGATGGGCTGTGAAGACATGAAGGCCGAAGATTATAACTGAGTCCGGATTGGACTCTCCTTGGCGTGGAAGGCAAGCTTGGCGACCGACTATGAAGATTCCTTCTTATGTAACCGACTCTGTGTAAACTCTAGATCCCCTTGGTGTCTATAAAACCGGAGGGGATAGTCCGGAAAGGACACATTCATTACCATAGTCATATAGGCTAGGCTTCTAGGGTTTATCCATCACGATCTCTTGGTAGATCAACTCTTGTAACACACTTATTCATCAATATCAATCAAGCAGGACGTAGGGTATTACCTCCATGGAGAGGGCCCAAACCTGGGTAAACATTGTGTCCCCTGTCTCCTGTTACCATCGATCCTAGACACACAGTTCGGGACCCCCTACCCGAGATCTGCCGGTTTTGACACCGACATTGGTGCTTTCATTGAGAGTTCCATTGTGCCGTCCACAAAAGGTTCGATGGCTCCTTCAATCGTCTACAGCGATGCTGTCCAAGGAGAAACCTTCCTCCCCGGACAGATTTTCTTGTTCGGCGGCCTCGTACTGCAGGCCAACTCGCTTGGCCATCTGGAGCAGATCAATAGCTACGCCCCTGGCCATCAGGTCAGGCTTGGAAGCCTGAACTACGTCGCGGATATCCGTGGAGACTTGATCTTCAATGGATTTGAGACCGCAGTGATCGCTCCCCCTCGCTCTGATGAACATGACCTAAATCTGTCACCGGAGCGGATGGTCCCTACTGCTGCAACGGCCTTAGAACTGGAGAAAATCACGCCATCTGAAGCCATGGAGTCCCCTGTGTTGGAGCCGCACACAGACTCGGCACCCCGCGATATCTACGTCAATGGAACTCTGGACTCGTCTCCAGCTATGAGTTCCAAATTGGGTACGCCTATGGACAATGAGCTGGATCGGTTATTATTTTCGAATTTAGCGCCGCAGACATCTTCCAGCATTCGCCCTTGGGTGATGCGCTAAACTCTTTAAAGAACCTGTCCTTATAGAAGGACTCACAGCCAAACTACGTTCGGTTCGAGCCAGAGGCTGATGATGGGAAATTCTGTTTCCCACCCGCCACCCACTTCATAGCCACTGTCGATAATTTAACCGACGTGCTCGATTACGGCTCCGAAGACATCGACGGTATGGACGACGATGCCGACCAGGAGCAAGGCCAAAACCCCCATTTACTGGACGTTGGACGGCCACCTCTTCGTACGATGTGTACATGGTCGACACACCTAAAAAAGCTAGCAACGATGACAAGGGAGATCCAGTTGCGAATAAACCTCCCGAGATACTGTCCAAGCGTCGACGCCCTAAACGCCGCTCTAAGCCTCATCGCTCAAACGACGGGAATACTGGCACCGGAGAGAATAGCACTCCGAGCAACGCCGAAAATAACGAAGACCCTGTCGGGGCTGCATCCGAATAGGAGGAACAAGACAACGGGGAAGATAACCCTGATAATCAGACCATGCCCAATGACCCAGACGATGATAGTTATCGTCCAGTCTCCGAGGATGGTGAAAGCCTCGGCAATGAGGACTTCATCGTACCTGAGGCACCCCTCGAGCAGGAATGCTTCAAGTGTCAGCTAATAGCCACCACGGGAAGCCTAAAGAAGAAGAAGCAACAGCTCTAGGCCGATCAAGACCTGCTCATGGACAGGTGGACTGATAGCCGAAGAATACGGCCTCAAGCGCCAGGTCAAGAGTTACCCAAAGCGTAGACTGCTACCTAAGTTCGATGAGGAGGCACCAAATCACATACCTCCCTCACGCAATGCGGACCGAACACCACGCGGTCGGGATAGTGCGGCGGACCGACCATCCCGCGGTCGGCATAAAGCAGCAACTCAGGTCGAACAACAGCCCACCCCACCACCTCACAAAAATAGGGACATAACAGCTCGGGACCATACATACGACCTTCGGCAGGAGCTGGATAGCAGAAAAGAACACACCAGATCAATATACGGATCACGAGGACGCTCCCCGACTCGGGATGACGGCTACCTATTCGGGCGTGACAAACCTAGTCACACCCGGGCCGATAACCGCAGATGCACTCCATCAGTGGTGCGCCGTGGTGCGGCCCGATATAGAGGCGCCACACACCCTCTCTACTTTACAGATGAGGTGCTGGGCCACGAATTCCCCGAGGGGTTCAAGCCCGTCAATATCGAATCATACGACGGAACAACCGACCCCGCAGTATGGATTGAGGATTTTATTCTCCACATCCACATGGCCCGGGGAGACGACCTCCATGCCATAAAATACCTCCCACTAAAACTCAGAGGGCCAGCTAGACACTGGCTGAATAGCCTGCCCGAGAATTCCATCGGTGGCTGGGAGGACCTGGAAGAGGCCTTTCTTGACAACTTCCAAGGAACATATGTCCGGCCACCCGATGCCGACGACTTAAGCCACATAATTCAACAACCTGGAGAACCAGCCAGAAAATTCTGGACTAGGTTCCTAACCAAAAAGAACCAGATCGTTGACTGTCCGGATGCCGAAGCCCCAGCAGCCTTTAAACACAGCATCCATGACGAATGGATAGCCCGCCACCTCGGCCAACCATACTACCAGAGATTGTTGGGTCCTTAAGCAAGCCAGCAAGGTAAATAGCGGAAACAAGGAAGGGGAATCGTAGAGCGTAGACGAAGACGAGGAACCTCGGCAGCCGAACAACGAGGGGCAGAAGAAATTCCCGCCTCAAGTCAAAACGGTGAACATGATACACGCTACATACTTCCCCAAAAGGGAGCACAAGCGCGCACTTAGGGACGTTTACGTGGTAGAGCCGGTCGCCCCAAAGTTCAACCCATGGTGGTCATTCCCGATCACCTTCGATCGTAGTGATCATCCAACTAGCATCCGTCACGGTGGTTCAGCCGCATTGGTACTGGACCCAATCATTGACGGATTTCACATGACACGAGTCCTAATGGACGGTGGTAGCAGCCTCAACCTGCTCTATCAGGATACAGTACGCAAAATGAGCATTAATGCCTCACGAATCAAGCCCGCGATAACTACCTTTAAAGGAGTTATAACAGGTGTGGAAGCCTGCTGTACGGGCTCGATCACGCTGGAGGTGGTCTTCGGTTCCCCGGATAACTTCCGAAGCGAGGAGCTAATCTTCAATATCGTCCCCTTCCGCAGCGACTACCACGCACTGCTCGGATGAACCGCGTTCGCCAAATTCAACGCGGTGCCGCATTATGCTTATCTCAAGCTCAAGACGCCCGGTCCACACGGCGTCATTACAGTAAATGGAAACACAGGACATTCCCTCCGAACAGAGGAACATATCGCAGCCCTAGCAGCAGAAGTACAGAGCGGCCTTCTCAAGCGGCACCATAATCCGGCTGCCGAACCCCTGGACATCATCAAGAAGGTCCGGACTACACTACAAAAGGGCAGTTCGGTTCGTCAAGAGCTGAACTAGTAAATTCGGCCTCCGTCCCAGCCCCGATGAGGAAGGAGGCACCCATTCCGCATGTACATAATTACACACTCAAACCTCATGGGTACTGACGGAGGCATAACTCGCTCGCGATCCACAGTGCGGCTTGACCGACCTTGGGATTCACACGCCTTTATTTTTTCTTTCTATTATCATGGGTATTTTCTCTTTTCGAGGTCTGTACGGACGACCCGCTTACAGAACACACCAAGGAGGCAAGAAGCTCTAGCATACAAGGGAATCCCCAGGTGGTCTCTATTAAATGATTGCCATACTTGTTTTACATACCTGCACGTAGCTCGGCCTTGGTTGCGACATGTTAAATAGCTTTACTTGCTTATCACATTACTCGCACAAAGTACGCCTCGACGTACTAATCACATCACAATGATTGATAAATGGTGACATCAGCTTATTACTTAATTTTTCCTGTTTCCTCACCTTTGTGTATATTATATATTACACGCGTACACTATGGTACGTATTACTACGCCAGGGGCTTCATTACACCCTGTTCTACGGCAATAAAAGTCCGAACACTTATTTCAGTATAGTTCGGCACTCCGAACTTATAGCACTATATGAATCGGCTCCGAATCATGTCTTTGGTAAATAGTTGGGTTGCCCGGCTCCTGTGCTTACTACCCTATGTTCTGCTATATCGGCTAGGGTAGTAAAGGAAGAACTACTACAATTGTGTCCCGGTTCTTCCAGACGAGCACCTTAGTAGAGAAAGCCGAAAACTAACTGTCATGATGCGGCGAGAGCCGGTCAGCTGTTCGAGAGGTTCCAAATCGTTAGAGACTTTTACCACTTCATGCAAAGAGTCGGTCCCTCCGATTAGGCGTGTATAACGCCCCTAGTTCGGCCTTCCGAATACCATGAGCTTTGCCAAATTTTTAAAATTGTCAAACTCCTATGGCTAAGTGAGGGCGGTAAAGGCCGCATAGTCTGATCGCCTTGTTCGTTGCGCTAAACACCTCCTTTAAGGACCAGAATGTGGAGTAAAGAGTGTTTAGATTTATCCCGAACACCCCTGTACTATCTACGTGGGGGCAGAAGCCGACGACTGGTCAACTCTTAGTTTTCATAAATGGCCGCACAGGAGGTAAAATGTAAATCATAAGCATTATAATACATAACATCACTACTCCATATTACAGGACAAGATAATACAAATGTTCTCATGGGAAAATGATATCCTTCGAACATTGTTCCGCCACAAGGCGGGACCCCTCCAGGACGCCATCAAAATAGAGCTCGTGTCGACGATGCTCTTTGCCCTCCGGCGGCCCCTCGGTCATCAGCTTCTTGGCATCCAGCTTTGCCCAATGCGTCTTGACGCTGGCAAAGGTCATGCGTGCACCTTCAATGCAGACCGACCGCTTCACAGTTTTGAGCCGCGGACAGGCATTTACAAGCCGCTTAACAAGTCCGAAATAGCTGCTAGGTACAGGCTCGGCAGGCCACAACTAGACTATCAGGTCCTTCATGGCTAGCTCCGCCGACTTGTGCAGCTCGACCAACTGCTTCAGCTGGTCGATGAAGGGAAACGGATGTTCAGGTCCAAGATACTGGGACCAGAATAGCTTCTCCGTAGTCATCCCTTCTTCGGCTCTGTAATGCTCGGTAGCATCTGATATACTGCGCGGCAGATCCGCAAACGCCCCTGGAAAACCCGAATTCGGATAAGTACATGGAACGTTTCTTTTACATATTTGCTTTGCATGGTGAAAGAATTACTCGTCGTAATCTCCTTGGCCTCCTGAATCCTGGAGGGTGTTCTGGGCTTCAGCTCGTGCATCATGTGTGCTCCGGCGGGCCGTCGCCAGTTCGGACTCTTGTGCCTTACAATCACGCTCCAAGGACTCAAATCTCTTGATCGCGTCCTGGAGCTGTTGATGCACCTCGCCGACCTGGGCCTCGTGCTTCTCACGCACGGCGCGCTCCTCAGCCGCTTTGTCCTTGGCCTTGGCCAACGCCTTCTTGAGGGCTGCCACCTCGGTCGTGGCCCCTAATAAACTTCACGACAACTCAGTCTGGATGGACTTTACATTTTTTCTTAAAAGGTACCAACAGATCAGCACATACCTTGGCTATTCTCTAGCTGCTTCTTTATGAGGCCGAGCTCTTCCTTGGCCCGCTCCAGTTTCCACTTCAATCTGGAGACCTCTGCAGCATGAGCGGTGGCAGCCTGCAGCAACACATGCTTATTCACAAAGACAACTTATGTTAGACTCCTGCGATTTTTTCTCTTCGATCCTCTGTTCGGCTTCTTCTTTCCGAACACCTAACAGAGCATCAAGGGCTACTATCTATACTATGATATTCTTCCTACAAACGCATTACTTACCTCAAAGCCTGACAGAAGGCTAGTGCAGGCTTCGGTCAGTCCGCTTTTCACGAACTGGACCTTCTCTATTACCGTGCCCATAAGGGCGTGGTGCGCATCCACAATAGAGGCGCCTCCTAGCGCCTCCAGCAAGTTATCCAGCAGGTTATCTGGTACACTCCCTCCTCTCGGAGCATGCCGTTCGCTGAACTCCAGAGCCGCATAGGTCTCCGGAATAGTACCCGGCTCAGGTCCGAAGGGAGCCCGGTCCTTGCAGGGGCTTTTCCCCCCATGTGTTCGACAATTGAGGAATCGTCCTAGGGCACTGCCCCGACAATCTCCGGAAGCCCCCCCCCCCCGGTCGGGGAAGGTTCGACACCACCTCGTCGTCACCCTTGGGAGACACGGAATGAGCAGGTGGCGGAGACATGCTAGCCATCTCCTTTGAGTCTAGCGATCCCTCGGACGAAGATCGCGGGGAGCCATCGCGCGCTAGACTGCAATAACAAGGTTTAAGGTATATCAATATTACAAATCGGGAAAGCTAGATGTTTTCCGATCCTGGTACTTACGAGGCGGCCTGTGGCTTGGTCCAGCGAGGTCGCTCTGGACTGCTGTCCACATCCCACATGGAGTTATCCACGTGGGAACCTCTAACCCATTTGGGTGCTTTCTCCTCGGGATTTATGGAGGCCGCTCTCTTCTTCTTCCCCACTTCAGGTGGGGAGCCGCTTTCTTCTTCCTCTTCATCATCGTTGTCGGTGTCAAAACTGGCGGATCTCGGGTAGGGGGTCCCGAACTATGCGTCTAGGCCGGATGGTAACAGGAGGCAAGGGACACGAAGTTTTACCCAGGTTCGGGCCCTCTCGATGGAGGTAAAACCCTACATCCTGCTTGATTAATATTGATGATATGGGTAGTACAAGAGTAGATCTACTGCGAGATCAGAGAGGCTAAACCCTAGAAGCTAGCCTATGGTATGATTGTTCATGTGTTTGTTGTCCTACGGACTAAAACCCCCCAGTTTATATAGACACCGGAGAGGGTTAGGGTTACATAGAATCGGTTACAATGGTAGGAGATCTGAACATCCGTATCACCAAGCTTGCCTTCCACGCCAAGGAAAGTCCCTTCCGGACACAGGACGGAGTCTTTAATCTTGCATCTTCATAGTCCAGGAGTCCGGCTGAAGGTATAGTTCAGCTATCCGAACACCCCCTAATCCAGGACTCCCTCAGTAGCCCCTGAACCAGGCTTCAATGACGATGAGTCCGGCGCGCAGTTTGTCTTCGGCATTGCAAGGCGGGTTCCTCCTCCAAGTACTTCATAGAAGATTTTGAACACAAAGATAGTGTCCGGCTCTGCAAAATAAGTTTCCCCATATTGCCATAGAGAGAATAATATTTACACAAATCTAATCTGCTGACGTATTCCGTAGCGTGACACACCACGGCCAAGCCTTTATCCGAGTCGTTTCATTACCCCACCTCAGCGCGTTATGCGAGGCGGTCTCCTTGGCACGTCTTGTCAAAGCAGAGATCGTGTCCCCTTATTCCGGGATTCTCATCAATACGGGCGTGGGTAACCCAATCGCGCCTTTGATTACGGTGCTTAGAGATAAGCGAGTTTCACCAGGCTGGTGGGGACATGTAGTTGCGTCCACCCATATAAGGGGATAAGGATCCACCTTTTCACCTACGCCTTCTTCCTCCTTCGCCTATCCATTCTTGCGCACTCGAGCTCTAGCGCCCAAGTCCGCACTACCACCTCAACCGTCTCCAGTCATGTCCGGAGCGGGAGGCAAGTGGATGGTCTCCTCCATCATGGAGGGACACATCAAAAAGCTAAGGAAGGTCGGATATCTGGCTAGCGACATCGTGCACCGGCTTCCCAAAAAGGGGCAGCTCATCCCCACTCCTAGGCCCCATGAGAGGGTGGTATTCCTCCCCCATTTCCTCTGCGGACTGGGCTTCCCTCTGCATCCATTTATCCGGGGGCTCATGTTTTACTACGGCCTGGATTTCCACGATCTGGCCCCGAACTTCGTCCTCAACATCTCGGCGTTTATCTCGTGTGCGAGGCGTTCCTCCGCATCCGCCCCCATTTTGGCCTATGGCTTAAGACTTTCAACGTTAAGCCAAAGGTGGTGCGCGGCAGCCAGGCGGAGTGCGGCGGTGCCATGGTTGGCAAGATGGCCAATGTCCTGTGGCTCGAGGGCTCCTTTGTGGAGACCTTGAAGGGGTGGCAATCAGGGTGGTTTTACGTCACCGAGCCGCGCGACGCCGAATGGGTCGCACCCCCTGAGTTTCGATCCGGCCCCCCTACGCGGCTCACCTCCTGGAAGGAGACATGCCTGTCTTGGGGTAAAAGGGAGAGCTTACCGGACTCCAAACATGCATCCAAACCCTGGTGGACAAGAAGCTCAAGCTTGTCAACGTAGTCCAGGTTATGCTCATCCGCCTGATCCTCCCGTGTCAACGACGGGCCTTCAACCTGTGGGAGTTCGACCCGGCGCAGCATCGAACTCTAAACAGGCTCTTCGACATGACGTACGGAGATGACTGGAGGATGCTTTTCAAGGGCGCCGAGGCTCCCGCATCCGCTGTCGAGGATCGCGGATTCAGTACTCAGCATCACGCTCATGCGGTAAGCTGTCTTTGTCCTTTTACAGGGTATCAGTTTTTCATAGTTTGACTCTATGCGGGATCTGAGTTCACTTATCTTTGATAGGATTGGGAGGTGACGTCTGGACAGATCAAGTGTTCGGCTCCTTTGCCCGAAGGCCCAGCGGACACTCGTTTGGCGAAGCCGCTGGTTCCGGCGCCCTATGTGGTGCCGGAGAAGAAGGCCACGAAAAGGGCCACGGGGACTCGAAAGAGTGCCCGGCGCCAGGAGGTGTCGGATTCGTCATCCGACTGTCCCGGAGCGCCTTCCTCTCGTGAAGACGAGGAGGAAGAAGAAGAGACCTCTCCCCCTCCAGCGCGAGGAGAGAAGAAAAGGAAGGCCGCCCTCTCTGAGGAGGCCGGAGGGTCCAAGATGGGGAAAACCCTTCCTCCGGACTACTCCGACGACGCTGACGGCGGCGAAGAGGAGTGGCGGCCCAGGGCCAAGCCCCTGGAAAAATCGTAAGTATCCGGATACTGGAGTAATTCATAGTATTCGTTTATTGCACAGCTTTCCCTTATGTCGAATATGCTTATGCAGCCCACCCAAAGACCGGCTCGACGCATCGTCGCGCGGCTCACTAGACTCGTCGGAGGTGAACTCGCTTCCGACGGCTTCCTCCCCCCGCCCTATGGACGACACCGAGGTGTTGTCCCAACAGGTTCCAAGAAGGGAGGAGGTGGTCCCGGAGGCGCCGTAAGGCGACCTCCCGGACTCCAGGAGTAAAGGGGATGAAACCCCCCAGGGCTCCAAGTCCGGCTTTAGGCCGGACACCGCTCTGGAACCTTCAAGGGTTCCGGAGTCCGGCGAGGGACCTCCTTCCAAGAGGAGCAAGTCCACCGTGCCGGCGACCCCCGTCCATCCGGAGGCGCCGGACAATATGTTGGAGGCGCTCCAAGGCGCTTCCATCGACGAGGAGCACCGCGCTATTATGAGTGCGGTGGTCCAGAAGGTTTAGTCCGCCAAGAGCGGACTGACTGAAGCTTGTACTAGCCTTTTGACAGGCTTTGAGGTAAGTAAATAATGTGTAAATAATATTACCACATAGACAGTAGCCCCTGATGCTCTGTTGGGCGTTCGGGAAGAAAAGCCGAATAAAGGATCAAAAAAATTCGCAGGAGTCTAACAAAAGGAGTCAATATGTGTGTGCAGGCTTCTCTGCTGGCGTCCGCCGTACTCACTGCGGAAGTGGACACGCTGAAGCAGAGCCTCGAGAAGTCCGAGCAAGAGCTCGGGCGTGCCAAGAAGCAGCTCGAGGAGAAGGAAGGTAAGAAATACCTTGGTTGAATATGTATATAAAAAAGGTGCAATTGCAAGAAAAGACAGGATTAACATGGCTATTGTAGGGGGCACATCTGAGGCGGCGATCCTTAAGCAAGCGCTACTTGAGGCCGAGAAGAGTGTGGCCGCGGAGCGCACCGAGCGGGAGAGGTATGAGGCCGAGGTTGGCAAGGTGCGGCAAGAGCTCCAGGTTCTCATGAAGAAACATGAGAGTTTGGAGCTTGACTCAAAGACGCGAGCGTCCGAGCTCGCGGCGGCTATTGAAAATGCCAAGTCTGCCAAGGCCGAATCCCAGAAGACCCTCCAGGAGTTGGATGAGGTGAAGAAAATAGCGGCGGGTAAGGCATTCTTTATGCAAAGTATACACATAAACGTGAGTTACTTGATACTTACCCGAATCCGGAGCTCTCCAGGGGCATTTGCAGATCTTCCCCGGAGTGTATCCGATGCTGCCGCATTCTATCGAGCCGAGGAGGGCAGCTCGATGGAGAAGGTGTTCTGGTCTCAGTATGCTGAGACCGGACACCCCATGCCCCTGAGCGACCAGCTGAAGTAGCTGGTCGAGCTCCACAAGGTGGCCGAACAGGCCATGAAGGGCCTCCTAGTTCGGCTGTGGCCTGGAGAGGCTCTGCCTGGGAGCTATTTTAGGCTGGTGCGGCGGCTGGTGGAGGCCTGTCCAAGGCTCGAAGTCATCAAGCGCTCCGTCTGTATTGAAGGTGCCCGTAGGGCCTTTGCCCGTGCTAAGGTGCACTGGGGCAGGCTGGACGCGGAGAAGCTTGTGAAGGACGGGCCGCCAGTGGGGAAGGAGCATCGCAAGCCCGAAAATTACTAAAAGGATGTTCTGAAGGGTGCCCGCCTTGTGGCGGATGAATGTACTAGGGATGTAATTTTTGATTAAAACTCGCTCGTTTGTGTCCTGTGCGCTGAAAACTTGTTCATATGCGCTGAGCAATGCTGCTTGAATTTAAAATATTACCTTCTGTGCGGCTGTTTATCAATACTGAGAGATGGCGAGTCGTCGGCTTCTGCCCCCTTGCCACTAGTGCTGGGGTGTTCGGGGATAAATCTGGGCGCTCTTTTTCCCATGTTTGGGCTCGTCGAGGGAGGCGCTCAGCCCGACGAATGAGGCAATCGGACTATAATGCGTGAACACTCTCACTTAGCCATATAATTCTATAATTTTAAATTTCGGCAAAGCCCCTAGTATTCGGAAGACCGAGTTCGGGGCGCTATCCATGCCTTGGCCGGACAGAGCCGACTCGTCGCCCTAAGCGGCATAAGTCTTTAGGGACTCGAAAAAACCTCTCGAACAGCGACCAGCTCTCGCTTCATCATGACAGTCAATTTTAGCTTTCTCCACTGAGGTGCTCGTCCCAGCTCAACTGGGGCACAATCGCAGTGGTTCACCTAGTGCTACCTTAGCCGATATAGCGGAACGTAAGGCACCAAAGCATAGGAGCCGGGCAAACCCAACTATTGACCCAAGACATGATTCGGAGCCGATGCATATAATGCTATAAGTTCGGGGTGCCGCACTTGTGAAAGTGTTCAGACTTCTCACACCATATTGAGGGGTGCTAAAAGCCCCTAGCGTATTTTGGCCGTACCAAGTTTTACGGGTGCAACATGTCGTTAAGGAACATTTATTTATAAAAAGATAGTGCAAAAATAGACAAAAGCTATGCATTGTTTATGAAAAATAGCTGCGATCAAAGCAGAACGATACAAGTAATGCGATAAACGAAAAGTTGGACTATTTAACATGTATGCTCCAGGGCAAGCTGCGGAATAGTATGCGAAACAGGTATACTACTCGTGATAGAGACCACCTGGGATTTCCGTAATGCGGCATGGCTCGTCTGCTTCCCTGGTTCTCGCATCGATTGTGCGGCAATTGAACTGCCGAATAGGCCTTCCGAGGAGTAGAGTCCTGGAAGTAAGAGAAAAGTAAAAAAATCGGCAGCCCCTGGTGCGGTTTAAGCCGTGTTTTGGGCGTGCCATGATGGTGCCCCTCCCCCTATGCCCATGGTATTTCTAGAGCGTAATTATGTATGCGAAGTACTGGCGTCGCCTTTTTGCTAGGGTTGGGGTTGGGGCCGCATTGCTACGCCTACTCGGAATGTGCTAGGCATTCTTGTTGTAGGTTACTCCGGGCGCGCTTGACGGTGTTCGGGCGTTTAATGGCTGGACTGGAGAACTGCCTGGAGAGGCTGCTTTGTACTTCCGCTGCAAGGGTCGCCGTGTGCTCCTCCGTTCATAGGGAGCGTTCGGTGTTTCCATTGACCGTAATTACTCCACGAGGGCCTGGCATCTTGAGCTTGAGGTATGCGTAGTGCGGTACCGCATTGAATTTGGCGAATGCGGTTCGTCCAAGCAGTGCATGGTAGCCACTGCGGAATGGGACTATGTCGAAGACCAATTCCTCGCTTTGGAAATTATCCGGGGATCCGAAGACCACTTCAAGTGTGACTGAGCCTGTACAGTTGGCCTCTACACCTGGTATTACATGTTTAAAGGTCGTTTTGGTGGGCTTAATCCTCAAGGAATTGATGCCCATTTTTCACACTGTATCCTGGTAAAGCAGGTTCAGGCTGCTGCCGCCGTCCATGAGGAATCTAGTGAGATGAAATCCGTCAATAATTGGGTCTAGAACCAATGCGGCAAATCCGCCATGACGGATGCTAGTGGGATGGTCTCTTCGATCAAAGGTGATCGGGCAGGAGGACCATGGGTTGAACTTTGGGGCGACTGGCTCTACCGCGTATACATCCCTTAACGCGCGCTTCCGCTACCTTTTTGGGACATGGGTGGTGTATATCATGTTCACCGTCCGCACTTGTGGAGGAAAACCCTTCTGTCCATTGTTGTTCAGCGGCCGGGGCTCCTCGTCGTCATTGCTATGTAGCGCCTTGTCTTCATTGTCGACGCTTAACTTGCCTGCCTGCTTGAACACCCAACAATCCCTATTGGTGTGATTGGCCGGCTTTTCGGGGGTGCCATGTATTTGGCACAAGCGGTCGAGTATTCGGTCCAAGCTGGACGGGCCCCTCGGATTCCTTTTGAATGGCTTTTTCCGCTGACCGGATTTAGAGCCTCTGAATCCGGCATTAACTGTCGTATCCTCAGTATTGTCGCCGTTAATGCGGCGCTTCTGCTTGTTGCGACGCGACCTGCCACTAATGTCCCTGGTGTCCGAACTACCAGGGTTCTTGGTCATATTGTTGCTGCGAGCAAGCCAGCTGTCTTCTCCTGCCCAAAAGCAGGTCATGAGTGTCGTGAGTGCTGCCATGGATTTCGGCTTTTCCTGTCCAAGGTGCCGGGCCAGCCACTCGTCACGGATATTGTGCTTGAAGGCTGCTAGGGCCTCAGCGTCCGGACAGTCGACTATTTGATTTTTCTTTGTTAGGAACCATGTCCAGAATTGCCTGGCCGATTCCTCTGGCTGCTGAATTACGTGACTTAGGTCATCGGCGTCTGGGGGTCACACATAAGTGCCCTGGAAATTGTTGAGGAATGTGGCTTCCAGGTCCTCCCAACAACTGATTGATCCTGTTGGCAAGTTGTTGAACCAATGCCGAGCTGGTCCTTTAAGCTTGAGTGGGAGGTATTTGATGGCGTGAAAATCTTCGCCGCGGGCCATGTGGATATGAAGGAGATAATCCTCGATCCATACCACAGGGTCTGTTGTGCCATCATATGATTCGATGTTTACGGGTTTGAAACCCTCGGGGATTTGATGATCCATTATCTCGTCTGTAAAGCATAGTGGGTGTGCGGCACCTCTGTACTGGGCGATATCATGACGTAGCTCCAATGAGTTTTGTCTACTGTGTTCGGCCCTGCCGAATTTGTGGTCGGCGTGACGGTTACCGTCTCGAGCCGTGGGGTGCCCACGCGATCCGTAGATCGATCGTGTTTGCCTTGCCTTGTCCTCTAGCATGTCTCGTAACTCCGGCGCATATTCCCGTGCCTTGGTACGGGGTGCGTCTTGAGTGGAGGGCCGGGAGGCCTCTCTGTCGCGGCCACGAGGTGGCCGTTCAGCCGCATCAAGTGCTTCCTCCTCTAATTGGGGTAGCAACATGCGCTTTGGGTAACTCTTGGAGGGGAGTTCGAGTTTATGCTCTTCGGCCGCAAGGACTTCGGTCCATCTGTCAACCAGCAAATCTTGATCAGCTCGGAGCTATTGCTGTTTTTTCTTGAGGCTTCTTGTCGTGGCCATAAGCCTGCGTTGGAAACGATTTTGCTCGACGGGATCCTCTAGCACGACAAATTCGTCGTCGTCGAGGCTTGCCTCGTCTTCAGAGGGAGGCATATAATTATCGTCCTCGACCTCTCTGTCTGCCGCTCTCTCATGAGGGCTGGTTTCTCCATCCTCCTGTGCTAAACCTTGTTGGAGGGGGTTTTCTTCGGCACTCTCCGGAGTATTATTATCTCCTGTGCTGGAATCGTCGTTTTTGTGTTGGCGTGATTTTGAGCGGCGCTGCTGATGCCGATGCTTGGGCTGTTTCTTGGAGGGGTCATCCTCCGCCGTTCTGTCGCCCTCTCCCTCTTTGGGGATGTCCACCATGTATATGTCATATGAAGAGGTGGCTTTCCAGGGCCTGTTAGGCTGGTTCTTCATCATCTCCTTCATCGTCATCCATACCGCCGATGTCTTCGGAGTCGAAGTCGAGCATGTCTGTTAAGTCGTCGACAGTGGCTACAAAGTGGGTGGTGGGTGGGTTTTGAATTTCTTCATCGTCCGTACCCCAACCTTGCTGACCGTAGTCCGGCCAGGGCTCTCCTGATAAAGAGAGAGACTTCAGTGACTTCAGGATATCGCCGAAAGGCGAGTGCTCAAAAACGTCCGCAGCCGTGAACTCCATGATCGGCGCCCAATCGGATTCGATCGGCAGGGGCACGGAGGGTTCGGAGTTCGGAGAAGAATCCGGCTCCGTGGAGTCATGAGTCTCGCAGAGTACGGGGCTGGTGTTCGGCTCAACCGCCGTTGGGATCACAGCCCCCGAGGTGGCGTCCAACCGCCCATCCCCGATCGGCGCGGTTGGCTCCGAACTAAGGGTCGGAGCTGATGCGGGTGTGGCCTCCAGGGCACTGTTCGGCAGCAGAGCTAGATCATGCTCGTCGTGACAGTGCGGCGTGCTCGGCGGTGGTCGAGTCCGTCGAAGATCAAGTCCCGCGGATGTCAGCCGTGTAGTTTAAATTACCGAATCTGACCTGACGGCCAGGGGCGTAGGTTTCGATCTGCTCTAGATGGCCGAGTGAATTGGCCCGCAGTGTGAAGCCGCCAAATACGAAGACCTGTCCGGGGAGGAAGGTCTCACCCTGGACTGCATCGCCATTGATGATTGTAGGAGCCATCGGGCCTGACGGCGATGACACAGAGGAACTCTCAATGAAAGCAGCAATGTCGGTGTCAAAACCGGAGGATCTCGGGTAGGGGGTCCCGAACTGTGCGTCTAGGCCGGATGGTAACAGGAGGCAAGGGACATGAAATTTTACCTTGGTTCGGGCCCTCTCGATGGAGGTAAAACCCTACGTCCTGCTTGATTAATATTGATGATATGGGTAGTACAAGAGTAGATCTACCGCAAGATTAGAGAGGCTAAACCCTAGAAGCTAGCCTTTGGTATGATTATTGATTTGTATGTTGTCCTATGGACTAAAACCCCCCAGTTTATATAGACACCGGAGAGGGTTAGGGTTACATAGAGTCGGTTACAATGGTAGGAGATCTGAACATCCGTATCGCCAAGCTTGCCTTCCATGCCAAGGAAAGTCCCTTCCGGACACGGGACGGAGTCTTTAATCTTGCATCTTCATAGTCCAGGAGTCCGGCTGAAGGTATAGTTCGGCTATCCGAACACCCCCTAATCCAGGACTCCCTCAATCATCGTTGGCAAAAGAACAGGAACTCTCGTCTTCGGACATCATGTCTGGAGTGCCTTTACGGTGAAGGCCCTTCTTGGCCCCTTTGGCCGCTTTCTTGGCCATCTTCTCCGGCACCTCATAAGGTGCTGGAAAAAGCATTTTCATCAACAATGGGAATTCTTGG
Organism: Triticum aestivum; assembly: GCF_018294505.1. Taxonomy (NCBI): domain Eukaryota; kingdom Viridiplantae; phylum Streptophyta; class Magnoliopsida; order Poales; family Poaceae; genus Triticum; species Triticum aestivum. The sequence goes on along the minus strand of NC_057812.1, from coordinate 128,535,274 downwards.
TCTTCGGGTAGCGGAGCCGGACTGTTAATCCCCTTCGTTATCTTGATCCAGGCCTGAAAACACGGGTAGGAAGGCTTAGGCATTTCTCAAAAAATGCTAGTAAAGGGTACGCCTTGAAAACATTAGAGGAGCTTACTGGGTTAGCCTGGCGTTTTAAGCTAAGCCCGCGATCTTCGGTCGTGGGCGGTGGCGTCTCGCCGGCCTTGAAGAGAACTTTCTAGATTTCTTCGTGTGTTGTGTCGAAGAGCTCTTGTAGCGTCTTGTGCTTGGCCGGATCGTACTCCCACAGATAGCAAGTCCGGCGTTGCAGGGAAGAACCCGACGAATGAGCATGACCTGGACCACATTGACGAGCTTGATCTTCCTATCCATCATATTCTGGACGCACGTCTGGAGCTCAGAGAGCTCATCCGAGGGACCCCAGGTTAGGCCGCTTCTTGCCAGGAGGTGAGCCGCATCGGGAATCCAGATCTGAATTCGGGGGCCGCCACCCAGTTGGCGTCACGCGGCTTGGTGATATAGAACCTCCCCGATTGCCACCCTTTCACCGTCTCCGTGAACGAGCCTTCGGACCAGGTAACGTTGGGCATCTTGCCCTCCATGGCGCCTCTGCATTCTGCTTGTTGGCCGCTCGCCACCTTCGGCTTCACGTTGAAGGTCTTCAACCATAGGCCGAAATGAGGCGGGATGCGGAGGAAGGCCTCGCACACGACAATGAATGCCGTGATGTTGAGGATGAAGTTGGGGGCTAGGTCATGGAAGTCTAGCCCGTAGTAAAACATTAGTTCACGAACGAAGAGGTGGAGAGGTAAACCCAGCCCGCGGACAAAATGTGTGAGGAAAACAACCCTCTCGTGGGGCTCAGGAGTAGGGATGATATGTCCCTTATCCGGGAGTCGATGAGCGATCTCCTTGGCCAGATATCTGGCCTCCCGGAGCGCCTTGATATCCTTCTTCTTGACGGAGGAGGCCATCCACTTACCCCCAGCTCCGGATCTGGACATTTTTGGAGTGCTTTCTCGGTTGAGGGAAAAGCTGGAAGCTTGGGCGCTAGAGCTCAGGGAAGGAAAGGCTGAGGAGGGGCTGAGGTGTGGGTGAAGGTTGGGAATCCTTATCCCCTTATAAAGGCCGCGAATGTCAAGCGTCTACCCACTCGCCTTGAACTCGCCTATTCCCAAGGGCCATGCAAAACGGCACGGTTGGGTCACCAACGCCAGTATTGATGAGAATCCTGTAATAAGGGGGCACAATATCTACTTCGACAAGACATGCCAATAGCAACCGCGTCTCGAAACATGGAGCAGCAGACGAAAAAGGTCCAAAATTATGACCGACAGACGTGATGTCATATTGTAAAAGCTGTCGGCGGATTAGACTCGTGCAAAAATATATATTCTCTCTACGGTTTTGTATGGAATGTGTGACAGGTCCGAATACTATCATCGCATCCGAAGAGTATTTTGAAGTTCGGATAAAAGGGAACCCGCCTTGCAATGCCGAAGAAAATCCGCACGCCGAACTACTCATAATTTAAGCTAGGTTTAGGGGCTACTGAGGGAGTCCTGGACTAAGGGGTCCTCGAGCGTCCGGCCTGTTATCCCTGGCCCGGACTGATGGGCTGTGAAGACATGAAGGCCGAAGATTATACCTGAGTCCGGATTGGACTCTCCTTGGCGTGGAAGGCGAGCTTGGCGACCGACTATGAAGATTCCTTCTTATGTAACCGACTCTATGTAAACCCTAGATCCCCTTGTTGTCTATATAAACTGGAGGGGATAGTCCGGAAAGGACACATTCATTACCATAGTCATATAGGCTAGGCTTCTAGGGTTTAGCCATCACGATCTCGTGATAGATCAACTCTTGTAACACCCATATTCATCAATATCAATCAAGCAGGACATAGTCTATTACCTCCATAGAGAGGGCCCGAACCTGGGTAAACATTGTGTCCCCTGTCTCCTGTTACCATCGATCCTGGACACACAGTTCGGGACCCCTTACCCGAGATCCGCCGGTGTTGACACCGACAACGATGGCGACGGATTCCCCTCTCCGGAGCCCCGAACAGACTCCAAATCAGCCCTCCCGAGAGAGTTTAGGGCTTGGCGTGGCTCTGTATCGTAAAATGCGATGAATCCTTCTCTCTGTTTTTTTCTCCCCGAAAGTGAATGTATGGAGTCAAGGTTGAGGTCGGTGGAGCGTCAGGGGGCCCACGAGGCAGGGGCGCGCCCAGGGGGTAGGGCGCGCCCCCACCCTCGTGGACAGGGTGTGGGCCCCCTGTCGTGGATCTTTCTTCCATTATTTTTTATATATTCCAAAATAATTCCCCGTTGATTTTCAGGTCATTCCGAGAACTTTAATTTCTGCACAAAAATAAGACCATGGCAATTCTGCTGAAAACATCATCAGTCCGGGTTAGTTCCATTCAAATCATGCAAGTTAGAGTCCAAAACAAGGGCAAAAGTGTTTGGAAAAGTAGATACGACGGAGACGTATCAACTCCCCCAAGCTTAAACCTTTGCTTGTCCTCAAGCAATTCAGTTGATAAACTGAAAGTGATAAAGAAAAACTTTTACAAACTCTGTTTGCTCTTGTTGTTATAAATATGTAAATCCAGCATTCAGGTTTTCAACAAAGATTATGAACTAACCATATTCACAATAACACTTAGGTCTCATGTTTACTCATATCAATGACATAGTCAATGATGTCTACTACATAACCTTCTTCTTGCAGACGTTGTTGGGCCTCCAAGTGCAGAGGTTTGTACGACAGTAGAAAATTTCCCTTAAGTGGATGACCTAAGGTTTATCAATCTGTGGGAGGCGTAGGATGAATATGGTCTCTCTCAAGCAACCCTGCAACCAAATAACAAAGAGTCTCTCATGTCCCCAACACACCCAATACAATGGTAAATTGTATAGGTGCACTAGTTCGGCGAAGAGATGGTGATACAAGTGCAATATGGATAGTAGATATAGGTTTTTGTAATCTGAAAATATAAAAACAGCAAGGTAACTAATGATAAAAGTGAGCACAAACGGTATTGCAATGCTAGGAAACAAGGCATAGGGTTCATACTTTCACTATTGCAAGTCCTCTCAACAATAATAACATAATTGGATCATATAACTATCCCTCAACATGCAACAAAGAGTCACTCCAAAGTCACTAATAGAGGAGAACAAACGAAGAGATTATGATAGGGTACGAAACCACCTCAAAGTTATTTTTCCGATCAATCTATTGGGCTATTCCTATAAGTGTCACAAACAGCCCTAGAGTTCGTAGTAAAATAACACCTTAAGATACAAATCAACCAAAACCCTAATGTCACCTAGATACTCCAATGTCACCTCAAGTATCCGTGGGTATGATTATACGATATGCATCACACAATCTCAGATTCATCTATTCAAACAAACACAAAGAACCTCAAATAGTGCCCCAAAGTTTCTACCGGAGAGTCAAGACGAAAACGTGTGCCAACCCCTATGCATAGGTTCACGGGTGGAACCTGCAAGTTGATCACCAAAACATACATCAAGTGAATCAATAGAATACCCCATTGTCACCACGAGTATCCCCCGCAAGACATACATCAAGTGTTCTCAAATCCTTAAAGACTCAATCAGATAAGATAACTTCATAGGGAAAACTCAATCCATTACAAGAGAGTAGAGGGGGAGAAACATCATAGGATCCAACTATAATAGCAAAGCTCGCGATACATCAAGATCGTATCACCTCAAGAACACGAGAGAGAGAGAGAGAGAGAGAGAGAGATCAAACACATAGCTACTGGTACATACCCTCAGCCCCGAGGGTGGACTACTCCCTCCTCGTCATGGAGAGCGCCGGGATGATGAAGATAGCCACCGGATAGGGATTCTCCCCCTCTAGCAGGGTGCCGAAACGGGTCTAGATTGGTTTTCGGTGCCTACGGAGGCATCTGGCGGCGGAACTCCCGATCTATTCTGCTCTCCGAAGTTTTTAGGGTATATGGGTATATATAGGAGGAAGAAGTACGTCGGTGGTTCTCTGTGCTGTCCACGAGGCAGCGGGCGCGCCCCACCCTCGTGGGCAGACCGGGAGTCTTCTGGTCCATCTCTGATACTCCGTGGGCTTCTACTCGTCCAAAAATAAGTTCCGTGAAGTTTCAGGTCAATTGGACTCCATTTGATTTTCCTTTTCTGCCATATTCTAAAACAAGGAAAAAACAGAAATTGGCACTGGGCTCTAGGTTAATAGGTTAGTCCCAAAAAATAATATAAAAGTGTTTAATAAAGCCCATAAACATCCAAAACAGATAATATAATAGCATGGAACAATCAAAAATTATAGATACGTTGGAGACGTATCAGCAACCCCAAGCTTAATTCCTGCTCGTCCTCGAGTAGGTAAATGATAAAAACAGAATTTTTGATGTGGAATGCTACCTAACATATTTATCATGTATTTCTCTTTATTGTAGCAAGAATATTCAGATCCATAAGATTCAATACAAAAGTTTAACATTGACATAAAAATAATAATACTTCAAGCATACTAACTAAGCAATCATGTGTTCTCAAAATAACATGGCCAAAGAAAGTTCATCCCTACAAAATCATATAGTTTGGTCATGCTCCATTTTTGTCACACAAGAATGCTCTCATCATGCACAACCCAAATGAAAAGCCAAGCAATTGTTTCATACATTAGTAATCTCAAACTTTTTTTCAACTTTCACGCAATACGTGAGCGTGAGCCATGGACATAGCACTATGGGTGAAATAGAATATAATGAGAGGGTTATGTGGAGAAGACAAAAAGGAGAAAGTCTCACATCAACGCGGCTAATCAATGGGCTAGGGAGATACCCATCAATTGATGTCAATGCAAGGAGTAGGGATTGTCGTGCAACGGATGCACTGGAGCTATAAACGTATGAAAGCTCAACAAAAGAAACTAAGTGGGTGTGCATCCAACTTGCTTGCTCACGAAGACCTAGGGCACTTGAGGAGGCCCATTATTGGAATATACAAGCCAAGTTCTATAATGAAAAATTCCCACTAGTAAATGAAAGTGAAAAAACAAGAGACACTCTATCATAAAGATTATGGTGCTACTTTGAAGCACAAGAGTGGAAAAAGGATAGTAGCATTGCCCCTTTTTATTTTCTCTTTTTTGGGGGCCTTCCCCTTTTTTTGGCCTTTCTCTTCTTCTTATTCTTTGGGGCCTTCCCTTCTTTATTTGGCATTTCTCTTTTTTTGGGACAATGCTCTATTAATGATGATCATCACACTTCTATTTATTTACAACTCAAAGATTACAACTCGATACTAGAACAAGATATGACTCTATATGAATGCCTCTGGCGGTGTACCGGGATTGCGATGAATCAAGAGTGACATGTATGAAAAATTATGAACAGTGGCTTGGCCACAAATACGATGTCAACTACATGATTATGCAAAGCAATATGACAATGATGATGCGTGTCATAATAAACGGAACGGTGGAAAGTTGCATGGCAATATATCTCAGAATGGCTATGGAAATGCCATAATAGGTAGGTATGGTGGCTGTTTTGAGGAAGATATAAGGAGGTTTATGTGTGATAGAGCGTACCATATCACGGGGTTTGGATGCACCGGTGAAGTTTGCACCAACTCTCAATGAGAGAAAGGGCAATGCATGGTACCGAAGAGGCTAGCAATGATGGAAGGGTAAGAGTGCGTATAATCCATGGACTCAACATTACTCACAAATAACTCACATACTTATTGCAAAAATCTACAAGTCATCAAAAACCAAGCATTACACGCATGCTCCTAGGGGGATAAATTGGTAGGAAAATACCATCGCTTGTCCTCGACCGCCACTCATAAGGAAGACAATCAAATAACACCTCATGTTTCAAATTTGTAACACAACTTTACCATACGTGCATGCTACGGGACTTGCAAACTTCAACACAAGTATTTCTAAAATTCACAACTACGCAACTAGCACAACTTTAATATCACTATCTCCATATCTCAAAACAATCATCAAGTATCAAACTTCTCTTAGTATTCAATGCACTCTATATGAAAGTTTTTATTATACCCATCTTGGATGCCCATCATATTAGGACTAGTTTCATAACCAAAGCAAACTGCCATGCTGTTCTAAGGTACTCTCAAAATAATATAAGTGAATCATGAGAGATCAATTATTTATATAAAATAAAACCACCACCGTGCTCTAAAATGATATAAGTGAAGCACTAGAGCAACGACAAACTACTCCGAAAGATATAAGTGAAGATCAATGAGTAGTTGAATAATTATGCAACTATGTGAAGACTCTCTAACATTTAATAATTTCACATCTTGGTATTTTATTAAAACTACAAGCAAAACAAAACAAAATAAAATAAAATAACGCTCCAAGCAAAACACATATCATGTGGCGAATAAAAATATAGCTCCAAGTAAAGTTACCGATGAACGAAGACGAAAGAGGGGATGCCTTCCGGGGCATCCCCAAGCTTAGGATTTTTGGTGTCCTTGGATATTACCTTGGGGTGCCTTGGAAATCCCCAAGCTTAGGCTCTTGCCACTCCTTATTCCATAGTCCATCAAATCTTTACCCAAAACTTGAAAACTTCACAACACAAAACTTAACAGAAAACTCGTAAGCTCCGTTAGTATGAGAAAATAAATCACCACTTAGGTACTGTTGTGAAATCATTCTAAATTCATATTGGTGTAATATCTACTGTATTCCAACTTCTCTATGGTTCATACCCTCTGATACTACTCATAGATTCATCAAAATAAGCAAACAACACATAGAAAACAGAATCTGTCAAAAACAGAACAGTCTGTAGTAATCTGTATCAAACGTGTACTTATGGAACTCATAAAATTCTCAAATAAATTAGTGTACCTGAGTAATTTATCTATTAATCATCTGCAAAAAAATTTAACTAAATAGCACCTTCCAAATAAAAATGGCAGAAGTTCTCGTGATCGCTAAGGTTTCTGTTTTCTACAGCAAGATTAAAAAGACTTTCCCCAAGTCTTCCCAACGGTTCTACTTGGCACAAACACTAATTAAACACAAAAAACACAACCAAAATAGAGGCTAGATTAATTATCTATTACTAAACTGGAGCAAAAAGTACGGAATAAAAATAATATTGGGTTGCCTCCCAACAAGCGTTATCGTTTAACGCCCCTAGCTAGGCATGATGATTTCAATGATGCTCACATAAAAGATAAGAATTGAAACATAAAGATGATTTCAAGAAGGAAGTAGGGTATTACCTCCATCGAGAGGGCCCAAACCTGGGTAAACATCGTGTCCCCTGTCTCCTATTATCATCGACCTTAGACGCACAGTTCGGGACCCCCTACCCGAGATCCGCCGGTTTTGACACCGACATTGGCGCTTTCATTCAGACTTCCGCTGTGTGATCGGCAAAAGGATCAATGGCTCATCTGCAGATTAACTGCGACGATGACATCTTCATCACCAGCTCGACTGGTCACCTTGGTTCGACCAAGAATTGCGCCCCATGTTCAGATCGTCATGTTCGAACGAGGGCCTTCATCAACACCAACTCCGATCTCTATCAAGATCATGGAGGAATCGTCCATGGAGCTCGGGGGCTCAACGTCAACATTGCCCTCTTGCGACCGTGCTATTTTTCGAGACAGCGAAGGTGTATCCACCGCCACCGCCTCTTCGAGTGTCGTTTTAACGATCACTTCGGTGGAATTGTGCAGAATCGAGTCTACAACAACCTTGGAAAATTTCGTCGAGTTCTGATGGAGGAATCTCTGACAATTTACGATATACCGGAAACCTTTCAAATCCAGACGGGAATCTGTACGTGTTTAGGGCGTGGTCTCTAGAGCCCAGCTCGGAAGTCCTTTGAAAGATCGAACCGTTCATCTGCTGTGGAATTCCCATATCTACCACCCCTCAAAATTTCAGCTCGGTCTGACCGTCCAAACTCCGGGAACCTTCCGATTAGTGCATCACTTTTTAGATCTGTTTCCTGAGCAAATACGGATCTGACCCGAATTCATGTTTCTTTATGAACGTGATATTTGACAACCTTTTTAAAAGGAATTTTCTTCTAAGGTATTGTGCGTTGTTTTTAACACGCTCTCATAAAATTTTAATCCTCCTCTGAGGTAATCTTCGCCATCATGATGGTGTCAAACCAGTCCGGCAATATAGCTCCACGACTGCCGACCTGCGCTAGACATGTCGTCGTTTTTTAAGTTAAGCTCAATTTCTTTGGATCCTCACCTCGGCGAGCCGAATAAGAGTTTGGAATCGCCAATGATAAATCATCACCAACATCGCCGCCCCACGGATTACACGGAGCAGGCATACCGGCATCGCCGCATGGTCACTTCATCAAACCAGCATTGGCCGCGTCACAAGTTACGACCTGGGCCGCACTGTTGCTTCTTCGAGCCAATGTCCATCATGCCGAACTACTTCAACACCTCGGCTGACATGCAGCTACAACAACTCCTCACCGGCCTGCTCCGTCACCTCGGCTAGACCGGGGACTTGGCTATTTCTTTGTCAACATACTCCGGTGACTTCGGTGTCACCAGCTGACCAGCTTCGTCACGTTACCTGGACCGAGGGCTTTGCCTCGGCAATCCAACCTTTGCCAGCATCACCAGGCCATCGCTTTATCGCCCATCAGGCAATGGGTGTGCAGATCGATTCCCGATTTTGGGAGTCGCTTTTCTTCGGAATGCTACAACAAATAAACTAGGTGCTATTAATCCTAACAACTTTTGTTTGTTGGGTTTATTTTTCTTAAGGACTTATTACTCTGGTTTGTTCCATCATCTGTACACAGGTCTATCAAATGGCGGCCACATTAAAAATGGTCGTGTGGTGGTTCGATCAGTTTCCGTACATAGTTCGGCGAACGCCGCATCTGGAGCCCGGACCGCCCTGCAAATTCCGGCTTTGTCACGCCTTCACCGCGTCACGCTGACGCCCTGCATCGAGATTGGCTTCGGTGCCAGGCCACATTTCTTTAAATAAATTATTTTTGCATAAAGCAATTATGTAAGGATTATATATATGTTATTATTATTTACTGGACCGCACTGTTTTATGTGTGCAGGTAATCGATTTTGACTGCGTTAGGTGGTCACTATTCCGGAGTGCTGAACTCCTTGCTCGGACACCTCGGGCCAGGGGGCTGGGACCTCGACCATGCCGAGGACTGCGAACCTTGCCGGATCTTTCACAGATCAATGGGTGGCTTCGTCCCGCCACAAGCCGGAATCGCGTCATCAACACCGAGCACATTAACCAGCTAAGTTGCTTTCATGCTCAAAAACTTTCAGTTTTAAATTTTGTTCGGATCGACCAAGCATTATACTTTTCGGCACAAAGTTGTTTGTGACAAAGTTCCTTGTCAGAACTTTGTTTGTGACGTGCATATTCAAATACCCCGTTTGTTTGGTGGCTCCCTTGATGGAGCTTTTCCTCTTGCATATGATTATACTTGTATGGCTTCGTTCCTTGTTCGTGTATTACGCCACAATATGCACCATATTGACCTAAGCGATTTGCAAGCTGGGTTGCCTCGCTCCTGTGTTTACCCCTATGTTCCCGATTGTTCGGCTAGGGAGTAAAGGGAGCACCTCTGCGATTGTCACGACCGGGTCATCCAAGCTCTGACCTCAGACTGGGTGAAGCCGAAAGCTAGCGCTCTTATTGTTCTCAATCATGGTCGACACACAATGGAACTCATGAGTACAAAAAATCTATTGCACAAGTCTCATAGTAATAATGAGCACCGAAGAAAGGTATCGGTGGGGGTACTATTTTCTTTGAAGATGCTTCTTACACTTCGTCAGTAATATGGCATAAGTTCCGTGAGCGCTTTGTCTATTACAGCCTTATGGCATGATTGCCTGGTCATCAGAAACACCGTCGATACTCTCGACGGGTGGATTACATAAAACTTTTCGGCCCTTCACCGAAGAGGGAGAAGCCGACGGTCGGTTAAGACGTGTTTAAAGTTCGGGTGAACACAGATCTGATATAAGTACTTCGGTACATACAATCATTATACATAAAATTCTTTTACCCAAGTCACTTGGGGGCTCTTAAAATTTATATATGAGTTGTAAATGTGTTTTCTTCTTGGTCGTTGTCAAAACACAATAGAAGCACAATTTTTTTCTCTTCCAATTTTCGGATTGGCACCGAAAACTTGATCTTGTTTGGACGTCATGTTTTTACTGACGTTTTTTGGTTTTCCAAGCTTTTGGCACTTTTAAACTATTTGTGTGTTTCCAGCACAAGTCTCGCAGTGCAACGCCGAACACCTTTAGAGATTCGGCAAAAACATTCTCGGATCTTTCTATATATGCATTGGTTTCAAATTGTGTCTTCGGTCAATAGTTGGGTTGCCCGGCTCCTGTGCTTGACTCCTATGTCCCGCTTTGTTTGGCTAGGTATGCAACGGGAGAACCACTGCGATTGTGCTTCCAGCTCGCATAGTTAAGCACCTCAGTGAAGAAAGCCGAAAACGGACTGTCACAATAAGCGCAAACTGGTCAGCGATCTGATGACCGTGTTAAATGATGGACCATTCATAACATTGGTCAAAGTGTTTATGGCTTGACCTCAGCTGTCGCCGAACACTAACCAGGGGCTCGTAGCTAGCTTCCCCAGTTTAAAGCTCATATGACTAAGTGAAAGTTATAAAGCCAAGATATCTGATTGCCTCGTTTTCGCTAACACGACCGCCTCCGAGCACCGAGACATCGGCTAAAGGGTTGTCTGGTTATTGCAGAAACACCCTGTGTAGTATCTACAAAGGGGTAGAAGCCGATGATGGGTCTCTTTCAACTGATAAACGGTCGCAACGGAGTCAAAATAAGTATATATCATCAGCATTTGTGTTCATTATACAAGCGTTGCCTTCCGTAATTATCGTTATATAAAGCCATAAATATGCATCAATTTGAGTTAAGATTTTGGCCAAGATGGGTTGCCTGGCTCCCGTGCTTACCCTTACGTTCCCGATTGTTCGGCTAGGCGGTAAAGGGAGCACCTCTGTGATTGTTACTACCATGTCATCCGAGTTAGTACCTCGGACTGGGTGAAGCCGAAAGCTAGCAATCTTAAAGGATCACATTGGTCGGCGACGGAAGTAAATTTTTTGGTTCATTAATACCATAGAGTTCGGGAACTTTCCTCGAACTAAATCCTCAATATTTTCCTCCCACATTGATCATAGCTGAGGTTTCATGATCATGCTTAGCATGACAACCCAAAGAAAGGAACCGATAGTGGGACTATGTTCTTTGGAAGACGTTTCTTACGTTAAAAAGTAATATAACATATCTCTTCGCGTACCTTTGTTTATAAAACCGTATGGCCGGATTGCCTTGTTTGCCATAAATCTTTGCCCTCATAAAGGCTTTATAAAGTAGGACAAACACTCCTTGGCTGCTGGCCAAGGAGGTGGAAGCCGATGGTCGGTCAACAAAGTTTTTACAATGCGGATCCGAGCATTAATGATGCAAAGTACTTGGATACATAGAATTATTACACATAATTTGTGATTTTATAACGGATATCGATCCTTAATTCGGCCACCCGTGCCCACATTAAGGCTCAGGGGCTACTGGGCTTCATGCTTTTCATTTACAAATATTAAAGGGGTACATCGATCCCCTGATCTGGTGTTGCCACCTGACCAATAGCTCGGGGGCTACTGCATTAACAATCCAATGCAGAAAATTAAGTGCAATATAGTTTTCGAGGAGATTATTATCCTCAAGTTGGTCGGCCGCACCCAACCTGAGTCTCGAAAGCAGCCCATGGCCAAGGTGGTGCATCACCTCGGAAACAGTCCGGCATAAAGCTCGGGCGCCAGTGGCTGGCTCCATAGTGGGCATTTCCGACATTAAGCTCGGCTAAGCTCCTTCAAACTTTTTTGAGCCAAGGTGATCTATGACACCTCGGATATAGTCCGGCGTTGAAGCTCGGATACATTCCGGCGTTGGAGCCCGGATGCAGTTTGGCGTTGGAGCTCGGCTGTAACAATACTCTTATGAAATCCGGCGTTGGAGCTCAGATACATTCCGGTGTTGGAGCTCGGAAGCAACCCGGCGTTGGAGCTCGGCTGCGAAAGATAAATCGGATGCAGTCCGGTGTTGGAGCTCGGACACAAGAGGACGCTGCCGCCCGGGAACAACTTCAAACCTGAGGTGTGGCATAAAAATAACAAGGCACTGATAAAGGTCGAAGACTTAAAGGGCTCCTCGGATACCTGAAGTGTGAGATCTTCAGATTTACCTCGGCAATCCTCAAGATAGAAGATGGGAAGATTTGTTGAACCAGTTTTCAAGACCGATGACCGAAGACAAAGAACAGTTTGGAAGAATCGAGGAGCGTCCCCAACTTGAAGACCTGTTCAGGGGGCTAGTGACGGGGTCCCGGACTAGGGGGTACTCACCATGTCATCTCCCGGTCAGTTAGATTGGGCCGAGGACCCCCATGGTTGTATACTCATGGGCCAGTTCGGACAGCTGCCGCATATAAGGAAGATTCCACAAGACTTGGTGGTCAAGACAAGGACTCCTCCCCCACCGGAGTATTCGGCTAGGACTCTTGTTATCCTAGGCCTCTGGTGCATTATATAAACCAGGGCCAGGCTAGTCGATAGATATACAAACAATCATAATCATAGGCTAGCTTCTAGGGTTTAGCCTCTACGATCTCGTGGTAGATCAACTCTTGTAATACTCATATCATCAAGATCAATCAAGCAGGAAGTAGGGTATTACCTCCATCGAGAGGGCCCGAACCTGGGTAAACATCGTGTCCCCTGTCTCCTGTTACCATCGACCTTAGACGCACAGTTCGGGACCCCCTACCCAAGATCCGCCGGTTTTGACACCGACAAGTGCAATCAATAACAGCCCCTGCAGTATTGAAAAAGGGTCTTCCAATAATAATAGACATATTATCGTCCTTGGGAATATCAAGAATAACAAAGTCCGTTAAAATAGTAACGTTTGCAACCACAACAGGCACATCCTCACAAATACCGACAGGTATAGCAGTTGATTTGTCAGCCATTTGCAAAGATATTTCAGTAGGTGTCAACTTATTCAAATCAAGTCTACGATATAAAGAGAGAGGCATAACATTAACATTGGCTCCAAGATCACATAAAATAGTTTTAACATAGTTTCTTTTAATGGAGCATGGTATAGTTGGTACTCCTGGATCTCCAAGTTTCTTTGGTATTCCACCCTTAAAAGTATAATTAGCAAGCATGGTGGAAATTTCAGCTTCCGATATCTTTCTTTTATTAGTAACAATTTCCTTCATATACTTAGCATAAGGATTCATTTTAAGCATATCAGTCGCATACGCAAAATGATAGGTCTAATCATTTCAGCAAATCTGAGGGAGTCCTGGATTAGGGGGTCTCCGGACAGCCGGACTATATCCTTTGGCCGGACTGTTGGACTATGAAGATACAAGATTGAAGACTTCGTCCCGTGTCCGGATGGGACTTTCCTTGGCGTGGAAGCCAAGCTTGGCAATATGGATATGTAGATGTCCTCCTTTGTAACCGACTTTGTGTAACCCTAGCTCCCTCCGGTGTCTATATAAACCGGAGGGTTTAGTCCGTAGGACAACAACAATCATACCATAGGCTAGCTTCTAGGGTTTAGCCTCTACGATCTCGTGGTAGATCAACTCTTGTAATACTCATATCATCAAGATCAATCAAGCAGGAAGTAGGGTATTACCTCCATCAAGAGGGACCGAACCTGGGTAAACATCGTGTCCCCCGCCTCCTATTACCATCCGCCTTAGATGCATAGTTCGGGACCCCCTACCCGAGATCCGCCGGTTTTAACACCAACATTGGTGCTTTCATTGAGAGTTCCACTATGCCGTCACTATAAGGCTTGATGGCTCCTTTGATCAACGGTAACGATGCGGTCCAGGGTGAGGTTTTCCTCCCCGGACAGATCTTCGTATTCGGCGGCTTCGCAGTGCGGGCCAACTCGCTTGGCCATCTGGAGCAGATCGAGAGCTACGCCTGTCGGTGTCAAAACCTACGGATCTCGGGTAGGGGGTCCCGAACTGTGCGTCTAGGCCGGATGGTAATAGGAGGCAAGGGACACGAAGTTTTACCCAGGTTCAGGCCCTCTCGATGGAGGTAAAACCCTACGTCCTGCTTGATTAATATTGATGATATGGGTAGTACAAGAGTAGATCTACCGCGACATCAGAGAGGCTAAACCCTAGAAGCTAGCCTATGGTATGATTGTTGATGTGTATGTTATCCTACGGACTAAAACCCTAAGGTTTATATAGATACCGGATAGGGTTAGGGTTACATAGAGTCGGTTACAATGGTAGGAGATCTTCATATCTGTATCACCAAGCTTGCCTTCCACGCCAAGGAAAGTCCCTTCCGGACACGGGACGGAGTCTTCAATCTTGCATCTTCATAGTCCAGGAGTCCGGCTGAAGGTATAGTTCGGCTATCCGAACACCCCCTAATCCAGGACTCCCTCAGTAGCCCCTGAACCAGGCTTCAATGACGACGAGTCCGGCGCATAGTTTGTCTTCGGCATTGCTAGGCGGGTTCCTCCTCCAAGTACTTCATAGAAGATTTTGAACACAAAGATAGTGTCCGGCTCTGCAAAATAAGTTTCCACATATTGCCATACTGACGTATTCCATAGCGTGACACACCATGGCCAAGCCTTTATCCGAGTCATTTCATTATCCCACCTCAGCGCGTTATGCGAGGCGGTTTCCTTGGCACGTCTTGTCAAAGCAGAGATCGTGTCCCCTTATTTCGGGATTCTCATCAATACGGGCGTGGGTAACCCAACCGCTTCTAGGACTCTTAGATCATAGGCAAGTCCAAACGGACACGGAGAGGACGCTCGATATCCACCCTCTTTATAAAGGGACGAGGCCTTTTATTTTTCCCTCCCGTGCTCAATCGAATCCTTCCCCCACCTCAAGCTCAAACGCCCAAAGTTTAGGTCAGGTGCTCCGAACCTTCAGTCATGTCCAGATCTAGCCTTCAAGGCTGATGGGTGCCTTCTTCCGTCACGGAAGAAGACGTCAAAAAGTTGAGGGAGGCAAGATATCTGCCCGCCGAGATTCTGCATCGGCTGCCTCCCCAGGGGCAGGCCGTCCCCTCCCCCGAACCCAACGAGGCGTCGTGTTCGTCTCCCACTTCCTCCGAGGTCTAGGCCTTGCATTGGATCCTTTTGTCAGGGGCTTGATGTTTTACTACGGGCTAGATTTCCATGATCTAGCTCCGGACTCCTTTCTTCATATCACGACATTTATTGTTGTGTGCGAGGCCTTCGTCCGGGTTACCCCTCACTTTGGCCTATGGCTCAAGACCTTTGAAGTAAAACCGAGGATGATCGAGGGGCAACATGCGGAGTGTGGAGGCGCCTCAATACACAAGATGACGGGAGCCACATGGCCCAAAGGTTCCATTCCAGAGGTGTCTGAATTGTGGCAACAGGAGTGGTTCTACATCACGGCTCCTAGAAGTGCCAAGTGGGCGGCCACCCCTGTCTTCCGCCCAGGCCCTCCACCACCGCTGATATCATGGATCAGCAGAGGATTGAGCTGGGGTCCGGCCAAGGACGTGCCTATACTGCAAAGCCGCATTCAAGATCTCTTTAATGGAGATTTCAGTTTGGTCGCGGCAACACAAGTTATGCTGGTTCGTCAAGTCCAGCCTTGCATACGCCGGCCTCTTCACTTGTGGGAGTTCAATCCCGAGGGACCGCGCGCCATTCGAAATTTCCTCAGCCTGACGCACGAGGAGATGTACAAGTTGTTCTTCGGACCTCAAGTGGAGTGTCTGGAAATTACCGAGGACGTGGGCCTGAGTAGCAACCGTGCCGCCGAGCAGGTAAGGCATCTTCCGACCGAGCGTACTACCTCTCCTTTGATGTGAAGTTATTTCTGAGAGTTCGCCTTTTGACCAGGACTGGCTAACGAAGGCGAAGTTGATTCGGTGCTCGGCCCCCCTCCCTGAGGGTTTGGAAAATCCGATATTGGAAAAGATGCTCTAGACCGCACCTTGCCCGGAGCCCTTGAAGGAAAATGCGGGCGGTCGCGGGCCCCAAACGCTGGCCGCTCCAGCCGAGGGAGCGAGCGTCTTCATGAAGGAAGACGACCAGAAGAGGAAAAGGATTGCGTCTGGGGATTCGGAAGCCGAAGCTTCGAAACGGGAGAAGAAGTCTCCCATAGAGGGTCCTACCCCGGGGGGTGCGGTTGCCGCACAAAGTCCTCGAGGGGATCAATTCTCCCACGAGTCGTAAGTGACCCAAAATACCTTAATAGTACAAATATGTCGTCATTTCTTCTGAGAAGATAACCACTGCATGTGTCTTTGCAGTTCGGGCCTTAGCCCCTCTCAAATGAGCTCGTCTTCGGGGGATCTTCTTCCAGAGATGATGGAGAGCGAAATGCCTCCTCCGGATTCCTCCGCTCCGGAAGTGGGCGAACCTGAAGTGTCGTCGCGGAGGGCCTCTCTGAGTCCGGTGAGGCCAGAAGATAATCCCGTCGACCCCCGAAGTTCCCAGTGTCCGGCTCCCGAAGAGAGCAGACAAACGAGTCCGGCACCGTCTAGTGTGCGGTCGGATGTTCTGAGGGAGTTGGTGGGGCAAGCGGCCATCTCAGATGAACACCGTGTGCTGATGAATACGGTGATGGAGAGAATCTTGTCCGCCGAAAGCGGATTGCATAAAGCTTTTATGAGTCTACTGACAGGTTTTGAGGTACGTAAAATAATGTATGATAGTCCTGCACATGCTAAGTGTGCCCTGTGTAGATAGTAGCCCCTAAGACTCTGGTTGTCGTTGGGAACGACGACGATCAGAGGATCATAATCCCAGGTAGTAACCATACTATTTGTATGAGCAGGTGATGGAAGCTCCTGTGGCTAGCCGGACTAGCGAGTTTGCCCATTTAAAACGGCAGTTGGATGCGGCAGACGCCGACATCGAGCTTGTTAACAAAAGGCTTGATGAGGCACAGGGTAGGTGTTATTATCTAGTAAACGCCGCATAGTAAGAGCAGCATGAAGCCAATATATTTAACATGTTATTACTGCAGATGGAGCTGCCACTGTTGAAACCTTGCGAGCGGAACTTGCCCGAGCCAAGGAACAAGCAAGATTGGGTAATGCAGCTGCTTTGAAGGCGGCTGAAGAGTTGTGAGCCGAGAAGGCCACGCATGGCGAGAGCCAGGATAAGATGGCCAATATGGCCGTAGAATTAAAAGCCGCCGTCGACCGTTGCCGGGCTCTTGAAAAGGAAAACCAGGCGAAGGCATCGGACCTTGAGAAGGTTGCTGCAACGGGAAAAGACCTCCGCTCTTCTATGAGGGCAAAGAAGGAGGAGCTGTGGGAAGCCGGGGATATTGTAGCCGCGAAATCCTTTATGCTTTAGAGGAAGTTCGGAGATCCACGGTATGCCCCTCTGGATCGGCTGTGGAGTTCGGAGGATGCGTATATGGATTTGGCGGCGAGCGCTGCTGATGCGGCCAAGTACTTCAAGGGTCAGACGGACCGTGAAGTGTACCAGCTGTTTTGGACACAATTCCATTCTCCCGAGTGTCCACTTTCGTTGTCTGACCAACTAGCCGAATGGGCCGAACTAAATAGGTTGTCCGGACTCGCCATGAGGTCTGTTGTGGATCAGCTATGGCCGGAAAGGCTAAAACCGAACAGCTATTTTGGCTTGGTGCAGCAGTTCCTTGACGTGGTGCCGTGCATTAATCCGATGAAGAGGTTGGCATGTATAGAAGGCGCACGAATGGCCTTTGCCCATGCTAAAGCATACTGGGCAGAGATGGATGCTACCACTATTGCAGCGCAGGATTCGGCCATAGGTCGAAGGGCTGCTGAGCACTACTTTGAGGAAGTTCTTGAGGGTGCTCGTTTGATAGAGACCCAGTGCTCAAAAAATATTATGTTTGAGTGACATGTAATCTCATTGTAAGCGAAATGCTTTTATAAATTTTCATAAGGCTACTTTTATACTTGTGCCTGAAAGTAATGTGATGCCTCCTAGGCGGCCGTTTATGTATACATGTGTATAACCTGAAAGATTGCAGTCGTCGGCTTCAACCCCCACGCATATAATGCGGAGGTGCTCGCAGAAACATGCGTTCACACTTAACCCAACGTCTTGGTCCTATTAAGGAGGTGATAGCGGAGCGAGCGAGGCAACCAGACTATAATGCTTTAACACTTTCACTTAGCCATAGGAGTTTGACAGTGGGGCTACTAGATAGCCCCTGGTAGCTCCGCACTCTCCCGATCTCGGGGTGCGTATATGCCTGGCCGGAAAGCGGCCCTTCGTTAAGGCAGAGGAATTCTAACATTCCCATGGGTCATGGAGTGGTTGACCAGTCTCGCGCTAGATCATGACAGTCAGTTTTCGGCTTTCTCTACTGAGGTGCTCGTCCGGATGAACCAGGGCACAATTGCAGTAGTTCTCCTGGTGCTACCTTAGCCGGTAAAGCGGAACGTAAGGAAGCAAAACACAAGAGTCGGGCAAACCCAACATTTGACCAAAGACAATGATTCGGAGCTGATGCATATAGGGCCAAACTCGCGACGCCGAACACTCCCTAAGGTATTCGGTCTTTGTGGTATAAACCGGGACTAAATAATGGCCTTCGTAAGAAGCCCCTTATGTCCAGGTACGTGCATTGGTCTGGCGTGGCCACATGCCAAGACGTCAGCATCCTTCTCAACGGTGGATATGTATCAACAAGAGACAGTAAAAAAGGTTTACGCAGGGTCTTAATCTAAAAAGAATCCTTGGAGCGGGTCCCTGCTGCACGTCTGCGCATGTGTCTCCGTTGTGCCATATCCTGGACGGGCGTGGCACGATGATCGTCTGTAAAAGAGAGGAATTTAGGTGAAAAAGGTTGTCGTGTAAAAAGGATAATTAAAGAAACTATGCATAATTTAAAATGAGGAGGAATGGCCACATGTCTGCGCGTGTTGAGCCCCTTGTAAATAGGGGTGTGACCATTTATTCGGTATAAGTAGCGGCGCCGGACTCGATTAGTTGCGTCTGAGGTCTTGACGACCTATGGGGCGCTTTGCCTAGTCCGGGCGCCTTTAGTGTGTGGCTGCCAAGGCAGCCTCACTCTCTTCGGCGCGCAGAGATCGCTTGATATTTCCGTGCACTGAAATGATGCCGCGTGGACCGGGCATCTTGAGTGTGAGGGAGGCGTAGTGTGGTATTGCATTAAAGCGAGCGAAAGCTTCACGCCCGAGCAGTGCTTGATAGCCACTTTGAAACGGCGCAATGTGGAAGGTTAAATGCTCGCTACGGAAGTTATTAGGGGAGCCGAATATAACTTGTAGTAGGAGGGAGCCCGTACAACGAGCCCCTGGGCCTGGCGTTACTCCTTTGAAGGTAGCATTGCTATGGCGAATTTGTGTTGGGTCTAACCCCATCCCGCGGATTGTATCCTGGTATATTAGGTTTAGGCTGTTGTCGCCGTCCATCAAGACTCGTGTGAAGTGATATCCGCCAATTACTGGGTGTAATACCAAGGCAACCCATCCCGCGTGTCGGATACTTGCTGAGTAATCGCGATGGTCGAAAATGATCAGTTGAGACGACCATTGGCAGGACTTCTCAGTGACAGGCACTTGGGTATATTTTCCTGGGGGTACCGCATTGTTTTTTTCCTTGATCATGTGTAGTACATTTACTGTTTTGACTTCTGGTGGGAATTTCTTTTGTTCCCCAGTGTCTTGCTTGGGAGGCTCGTCCTCGTCTTCACTTGGTGTATCCTCCCCCTTGTGTACGGCGTTGAGCTTGCCGGACTGCTTGAAGACCCAACATTCTCTGTGGTATGATTAGGGGGCTTGCTAGGTGTACTATGTATCTGACATACCTGGTCCAGAATTTTGTTGAGGCTGGATGGTTCATCCCTGGTGCCTTTAGTGGGCGGCTTTTGACCTGGCCGGGAGCTTTTGAATCCGGCATTTACTGTCGTGCCCTTCGTGATGTCTTCTTTATTCCCGCGTTGGCTATTGCTGTTGCGCCGTGATTTCCCGTTTCCATCTCTAACTTCAGATGTACTGGGGTCGCTAGTGCTACATCTGGCTAGCCAGCTATCCTCACCCGCGCAAAAGCGGGTCATGAGGTTTGTTAATGCGGCCATCGTTCTCGTCTTATTTTGGCCGAGGTGTCTGGCAAGCCATTCGTCACGGACGCTATGCTTGGAAGCTGCCAAGGCTTCGGCGTCCGGACAGTCGACAATCTGGTTCTTTTTAGTGAGAAACCTGTTCCAAAGCTTTCGGGCTGACTCTCCGGGCTGTTGAGTTATATGACTCAAATCGTCCGCATCCGGAGGTCGGACATAAGTTCCTTGAAAATTTGCCCGAAAGGCATCTTCGAGCTCTTCCCAACTTCCAATGGAGCTTTCGGGGAGGCCTTTGAGCCAGTGATGAGCTGGCCCTTTGAGCTTGAGGGGTAAGTATTTGATGGCGTGGATGTCATCTCCTCGATCCATATGGATATGAAGGATATAGTCCTCAATCCAAACCCTAGGGTCTGTTGTCCCATCGTATGCCTCTATGTTTACAGTCTTGAATCCCTCTAGAAATTCATGGTCCAACACCTCATCGGTGAAACATAGGGGGTGTGCGGGACCCCTATAACTGGGTGTACCGCGTTGTTCTGATGCTTGTTGTGTTGCATTGTATGCTGGGGCGCGCTTGCATGGTCCATAGATGGATCTTGTTGCGCCGTCCTTTGGGTGCGAGCCCTCGCGTGGGTCGCGTGTTGTATTGTGAGCGGCATTGTATGTCGTTCTGTGTTGATAGAGGGGTCGTCTATCCGACCAGGTGGTTGCTTTGACATTCGGTTGTGGGGGGTTGGAGGCCTCCTCATCGAATTCGGGTAGCAGCTTCCGCTTTGGGTAGCTCTTTGAGGGGCGATCGTCGCCGTACATTGCTGCTGTATTAAGTATTTTACTCCATCTGAATTGGAGTTTGTTTTGCGCAGCCTTGAGCCTTCGCTTCTGCTTTTTAAGGCTCGTTGCGGTGGCAACGAGCCTTTCGCGGGCATTCTGATGCTCCGGGTGCCTGTCCGGCGTTATATCGTCTGGACCATTATCCCTGATAGGATTTGTTTGTTCGGTTTGGATATCCGGATTGCCGTTGTCCAGCAGCGGTTCACCCTGCTCCAGCGCTGGGTCTGTGTGATCGCTATTTCTGTCGAGGCAGGATTTGTGGTGGCGCTTGCATCGCTGTTTTGACTGCTTTTCGAGGGAACAGGCCTTCGGTGCGTCCTTCCGCTCCTCGTCGTCATCTTTTGGTGCGTCCACCATGTATACGTCATATGACAAGGTGGCGTTCCAGGGCCCAACAGGTGCTGGTTCTTCATTATCTCCTTCATTGGTGTCCATACCGTCAATGTCTTTGGAGTCAAAGTCGAGCATGTCGGTTAAATCGTCGACAGTGGCTACAAAGTGGGTGGTGGGTGGGCTTTGAATTTCTTCATCATCCGTACTCCAACCTTGCTGACCGTCGTCCGGCCAGGGCTCTCCTGATAAAGAGCGAGACTTCAGTGACTTCAGGATATCGCCGAAAGGCGAGTGCTGAAAGACGTCCCCATCCGTGAACTCCATGATCGGAGCCCAATCGCATTCGATCTGCAGGGGCGCGGAGGGTTCGGAGTCCGGAGAAGAATCCGGCTTCATGGAGTCACGAGTCTCGCAGAGTACGGGGTTGGTGTTCGGCTCAACCGTTGTTGGGATCACAGCCCCCGAGGTGGCGTCCAACCGCCCATCCACGATCGGCGCGGCTGGCTCCGAACTAAGGGTCGGAGCCGACGCGGGTGCGGCCTCCAGGGCACTGTTCGGCGGCAGAGCTAGATCATGCTCGTCGTGACAGTGCGGCGCGCTCGGCAGTGGTTCGAGTCCGTCAAAGATCAAGTACCCGCGGATTTCAGCCGTGTAGTTTAAATTTCCGAATCTGACCTGACGGCCAGGGGCGTAGCTTTCGATCTGCTCTAGATGGCCAAGTGAATTGGCCCGCAGTGCGAAGCCGCCAAAGACGAAGATCTGTCCGGGGAGGAAGGTCTCACCCTGGACTGCATCGCTATTGATGATCGTAGGAGCCATCGGGCCTGATGGCGACGGCACAGAGAAACTCTCAATGAAAGCACCAATGTCGGTGTCAAAACCGGAGGATCTCGGGTAGGGGGTCCCGAACTGTGCGTCTAGGACGGATGGTAACAGGAGGCAAGGGACACGAAGTTTTACCCAGGTTCGGGCCCTCTCGATGGAGGTATAACCCTACGTCCTGCTTGATTAATATTGATGATATGGGTAGTACAAGAGTAGATCTACCGCGAGATCAGAGAGGCTAAACCCTAGAAGCTATCCTATGGTATGATTGTTGATGTGTATGTTGTCCTATGGACTAAAACCCTCCGGTTTATATAGACACCGGATAGGGTTAGGGTTACATAGAGTCGGTTACAATGGTAGGAGATCTTCATATCCGTATCGCCAAGCTTGCCTTCCACGCCAAGGAAAGTCCCTTCCGGACACGGGACGGAGTCTTCAATCTTGCATCTTCATAGTCCAGGAGTCCGGCTGAAGGTATAGTTCGGCTATCCGAACATCCCCTAATCCAGGACTCCCTCAACACCCCTGGCCATCAGGTCAGGTTCAGAAACTTAAACTACACTGCCGACATCAGTGGAGACTTGATCTTCGACGGATTTGAGCCCATGTCAGGTGCGCCGCACAATCACGACAAGCATGATTTAGCTCTACCGTCGGACAGTGTTTGGGAGATCATGCCTGCAACTACTCCGGCCTTCAGTCCAGAGCAAATTGCGTCGTCCGAGGATGGGCAGATAGACCCCGCCATGGAGGCCGCACTCTCAGTGGCGATAGATCCGGATACTGACTCCACCCCTTACGAGAGTCGTGTTGCCAAACCACTGGATTCATCTCCGGCCACGGACTCCGAGCCGCCTACGTTCGTGCCTATCGAATCCGATTGGGCACCGATCATGGAGTTCACCTCCGTGGATATCTTTCAGCACTCACCTTTCGGCGACGTGCTAAATTCATTAAGGTCTGTCTCCCTGTCAGGAGAACCTTGGCCGAACTATGTCCGTCCAGAATGGGATGCGGACGATGAAGAAATTCGCTCCCCACCCAGCACCCACTTAGTAGCCACTATCGACGATTTAACCGACATGCTTGACTTGGACTCTGAAGACATCGACGGTACGGATGATAATGCAGGGGACGAACAGGAACCACCGCCCACAGGCGACTGGACCGCCACCTCATCACATGACATATATATGGTGGATACACCCAAAGAAGACAATGAAGAAGAGCGGAAGGATGAAGCGAAGAATAGCTCCCTCGGGAAGCAAACAAAGCATCGGCGTAGACACCGCTCCAAATCCCACCTCAGCAAAAATAGTGATAACAGCGCAAGAGAAAATAACACTCCAGTCGACTCTAGAGGAAACGACGACCACATTGACCCAGCGGCAAAGCACGATGAAACCACAAACGGTGAACATAGTACGGATCCGATGTCCGAACACGGTGACGCCGAGGATAAACTCATCAAACTCCCTCCAGGGAGGAAAACAGTCCGGATGAAGATGCACACATCATCCTGGAAAGGCACTTGGAACAAGAGAACCTCCGCAGAAGGCTTATTGCCATAGTGAGGAGTCTGAAGAAGCAGAAGCAAAGGTTTAAGGCCGCACAAAATACGCTCAGCAACAGATGGAACAAAGTGCTCGACAACGAAGAAAAGTACGGTGGAAGTTACCACACAAACAGCTATCCAAAGCACAAGCTGCTGCCTGAATTCGACGATGAGGCCTTAGAGCCCACATAGCCGAAAACTAAAACGGCTAACCGGCCGGATCAACCACCTTGTGGCCGCGATAGAGCGGCTAACAAGGCCGCACATAAGTAAACACACGATCTACGTGAAGACTTGCGCCAAAAATCCTGTATGACCAGATCCATCTATGGATCTAGGAAGCGCGCTCCGGCACAAAATCAAAACCGAATACCACAACCGTCCGAACGCCATGATACATCCAAATACAGGGGTGCCGCACACCCCCTATGTTTCACCGATGAGGTGCTGGACCACGAATTCCCAGAAGGATTCAAACCAGTGAACATAGAGGCATACGACGGGACCACAGACCCTGGGGTCTGGATAGAGGACTTTATCCTCCATATCCATATGGCTCGCGGAGACGATCTCCACGCCATCAAATACTTGCCCCTCAAGCTTAAAGGACTAGCTCGGCACTGGCTGAAAAGCCTCCCTGAAAACTCAATTCGAAGTTGGGAGGAGCTCGAGGATGCTTTTCAGGCTAATTTTCAAGGAACCTATGTCTGACCTCCGGATGCGGACGACTTAAGTCATATAATTCAACAGCCCGGAGAGTCGGCCCGAAAGCTTTGGAACAGGTTTCTCACTAAGAAGAACCAAATCGTCGACTGCCTGGACGGCGAAGCCTTAGCGGCTTTCAAACACAGCGTCCGAGACGAATGGCTCGCCAGACACCTCGGCCAAGAAAAACCGAGAACAATGGCAGCCCTAACAAGCCTCATGACCCGCTTTTGCGCGGAGAAGATAGCTGGTTAGACCGTAGTAGCACTAGCAACCCAAGCACATCCGAAGTCAGGGATGGCAATGGAAAACCACGACGTAATAAAACAAGCATCGAAATAAAGAAGACAGCCTAGATAATACGGCGGTAAACACCGGGTTCAGGGGCTCTCAACCAGGTCAGTGGAAACAGCCTTTCAAAGGCAGCAGAGATGGACCGTCCAGCCTAAATAAGATTCTAGACAAACTATGTCAGATTCATGGCACCCCCGACAAACCTGCAAACCATACCCACAGAGAATGTTGGGTCTTCAAGTAGGCCGGTAAGCTAAACGTCGAACACAAGGGGAGAGAGACACCAAGCGAAGACGAGGACGAACCTCGCCAGCAAAGCACTGGAGGACAGAAAAAATTCCCACCAGAGGTTAAAACAGTAAACATGATCCACGTGACGAAAAGGAGAAGCAAACATGCACTCCAATACATACGCGCCGTAGAGCCCGTCACCCCCAAGTTCAACCCCTGGTTGGCCTGCCCGATCACTTTTGATCGCAGGGATCACCCGACAAGCATCCGGCATGAAGGATTGGCCACCTTGGTGTTAGACCCAATAATAAACAGATACCATCTCACACGAGTCCTTATGGACGGCGGGAGTGGTCTAAATCTGATATATCATGACACAATCCGCAAAATGGGGATAGACTCGACAAAGATCAGCCACAGTAATACTACCTTCAAAGGAGTAATACCAGGCCCAGAGGCCCACTCCACGGGCTCTCTATTACTAGAGGTTGTATTCAGTTCACCCGACAACTTCTGAAGCGAAAGGTTAACCTTCAACATCGCTCCATTCTGAAGCGGCTATCAAGCACTACTCGGGAGAGCGGCTTTCGCTCATTTTAATGCAATACCGCATTATGCTTCTCTCAAGCTTAAGATGCCCGGTCCACGTGGCATCATCACCATTAGCGGAAATACTGAGCGCTCTCTACGTGCGGAAGAACGTGCGACGACTTTAACAGTCGAGCACTAGACGGCCTCACCAACCAGAATAAATGACAGGTCGTCAAGACCGCGGACACAGTTAGACGAGTCCGGCGCATCACTAGATATACCTGAGATTGGTTTGTTGGTTAAACCCTCATAGACGGTACCAGGGGCTTCCCGCGGGCAATTAGGGCTAGTTCGGCTCAGCTTAACTTATCTTGAATTTTAATGTTTTATCTAAAATAACCAATTTTTTGGCACGACCACTTTCACCTAAGTTCTTCTCTTTTACAGATGACAATCGTGCTACACCCGTCCAGGACACGGCACAATGGAGACACAGGCGCAGACGTGCAGCAGGGACCCGCTCAAAGCTTTCTTTTCAGATTAAGACCCTGCGTAAACCTTTTTTACTGTCTCTTGTTGTTCACATCCTCCGGATACTCAATACAATCGAGAAGGATGCTCTCGTTATTGGCATTTGGCCACGTCAGAATATTGCACGTACCTGGACACTCGGGGTTTATTATTAAGGGCATTGTTTAGCCCAGCATATGTAATAAAGACCGAATACCTTAGGGAGTGTTCTGTGTCGCGAGTTTGGCCTTATATGCATCATTTCTAAATCATGTCTTTGGTCAAATGTTGGGTTTGCCCGGCTCCCGTGTTTTGCTACCTTACGTTCTGCTATATCGGCTAAGGTGGCACCGGGAGAACTACTGCGATTGTGCCCTGGTTCATCGGATGAGCACCTCAGTAGAGAAAGCCAAAAACTGACTGTCATGATAAAGCGCAAGACTGGTCAACCACTCGATGACTTAGCGAAATCTTCGAGATTCCTCCGCATTAATGAAGGGCCGTTTCCCGGTCACGTACATACGCGCCCCGTATTCAGACAAGCGCAGAAGTACCAGGGGCTATATAGTAGTCCCACCGTCAAACTCCTATGGCTAAGTGAAAGTGTTAAAGCAATATAGTCCGATTGCCTAGTTCGCTGCGCTACCACCTCCTTAATGGACCAAGACGTTGGATCAAGTGTGAATACACGTTTTTTGCGAACACCCCCGCATTATATGCGTGGGGGCTGAAGCCAACGACTGCAAACTTTCAGGTTATATACATATATACGTAAACGGTCGCACAGGAGGCATCATAAGACTTTCAGGCAAAAGTATAAACACGACCTTTATAAGTCAATAAAACATTGTTTTTACAATGGGAATACATGTCACTAGAACATTATATTCTTCGAACATTGAGCCTCTATTGAACGAGCGCCTTCAAGGACTTCTTGAAAATAGTGCTCGGCAGATACTCGGCCTACGGCCGAACTCTGGGTTGCAATAGCGGTGGCCTCCATCTCTGCCCAGTATGTTTTGACACGGGCAAGCGCCATCCGCGCACCCTTTATGCACGCCGACCTCTTCATAGCGTCGATGCGCGGCACAGCACCAAGGAATTGTTGCACTAAACTAAAATAATTGTACGGCCTTGGCCCTTCCGGCCACAGATGATCCACAACAGACCTCACGGCAAGCCCGGACAACCTATGGAGCTCGGCCCACTCAGCCATTCGCTCATTCAACAGCAGCGGACGCACTGGAACATGGAACTGTGACCAGAACAGTTTTTCCACTTCATGATCTTCTTCATCCTTGAAGTACTCGGCCGCGTCAGCAGCACTTGCCGCCATCCACGTACACATCTGCAGAACTCCATAGTTGATCAAGAGGGGCATACTTTGGATCTCCGAACTTCGTCTGCAACAAAAAGGGCTTCCCAGCCGCGATATCTCCAGCTTGACGTAGCTCCTCCTTCGCCGCTCTGATTTTTGAGCGGACATCCTTGGCTGCTACCATGGCCTTCTCCAGGTCCATCGCCTTCGCTCGACCTTCTTCTTCAAGAAGCTGGTAACAGTCGGCGGCATCCTTCAACTCAACGGCCATCTTGGCCATTTTTTCCTTACTTTGGCAATGAGCAGCCTGTTTGGCCCTCAGCTCCTCGGCCGCCTTTAGAGCGGCTGCGTCACTATTACTGGCTTGCTCCTTGGCTCGGGCAAGTTCCGCCCGAAGGGTCTCCACGGCGGCAGCTCCATCTGTAGTCACAGCATATTAAAGATACTAGCATCATGCTCCTCTTACCATGTGTTGATCATCGGAGAAATCACATACCCTGTGCCTCGTCAAGCCGCTTGTTGACAAGCACGATGTCGGCATCTGCCACATCAAATTGTCGCTTCGGCTCGGCAAACTCGCCAGTCCGGCTAGCCACCGGACCTTCAGCCACCTGCACATGAAGGCAGCCTGATTATTACATGGGACTATGATCCTATGTTTGCCGCCGCCCTCAACAGCAACAAGAGTCTCAGGGGCTACTATCTGCATAGGGCACATCTAACATGTGTGGTACTGTCAAAAACATACACATTTTCACGTACCTCAAAACCTTTAAGCAGACTCATAAAGGCTTCATGCAACCCGCTTTCGGCGGATGAAATCCTCTCAATCACCGTACCCATTAGCGTACGATGCACCTCTGAGATGGCCGCTTGCTCCAAAAGGTCCTTCAGTGCATCAGATCGCACACCGGACGGTTCCGACTCTTTCTGTTGCTCTCTTTAGGAGCCGAATACTAAGGACTTCGGATGGCCAAAGGATTACCCTCTAGCCTGGGCGGATTAGGAGAAACCCTCTGCAACGACACCTCGGGGTCGCCCGCCTCATGATGCGGGGTGGCAGGGGGAGGTGTTTCGCTCTCCATCATCTCCGGAAGAAGATCCCCCGAAGACAAACTCTGTCGAGAAGGGCTACGATCGGAACTACAAGATATATACTTCGGTTATTGTCTTCAGAGGTAATGTAGGATATTTTTACTATTAAGTACTTTTTGTTTACTTATAGCCCAGTAGAGAGTTGATTCCCTGGTGGGCACTGTGCGGCAAGAGTACCCTCCAAGGTAGGACCCTCTGGCGAAGATTTCTTCCCCCGTTTTGAAACCCTTGTTTCCGGGTCTTCGGAGGTGGTCCTCTTCCTTCCTTGGGGAGAGGGAACTTCAGACTCTTCTTTATTACCCTCCTTTGTAGGGGCGCTAATTCCCCCGGTTTGGACGAATAATGAGAGAGGCCCGCCTTCAGCCTCTTCATTCCCCCTTTATCTTCCCCTGAGAGCGCCTGATAGGGCGCCGGCTTGAGCATTCTGGCTAGTACTGGATTGGCCGAGCCTTCGGGAAGGGGGGCCAAACACCTGATCATCTATGCCTTTGTTGCCCAATCCTGGTCAAAGAACGACTTTTCAGAATGATGATGTGATAAATAAAAAGACAGTGTGTTCGGCCACGGGATTACTTACTTGGGTATCTGGGCGATTACAGTTCAGACCCGCATCCTCGGTGGTGTCCGGACACTCTATTTGTGGTCCGAAGAACAGTTTGTACATCTCTTCAAGCGTCATGTCGAGGAAGTCCTGGATAGTTCGCGGTCCTTCCAGGTTAAACTCCCACATACAGAGGGGTCGATGTTTGCAACACAGCACTCGATGAACTAGCATGACTTGCATTACCGTAACCAGGCTGACATCTCTCTCGAGGAGATCTCGGATGCGACTCTGCAATATCGGCACATCATTTGCTGGCCACCAGTTTAGCCCCTTGTTGATCCATGACGTCAATTGTGGTGGGGGGCCTGAGCGAAAGGCAGGGGCGGCTACCCACTTGTTGCTTTGGGGAGCTGTGATATAAAACCACTCTCGTTGCCATAAACCGGACACCTCCGGGAAAGAACCCTCTGGCCATGGAGCATCAACTCTTTTGCTTATTACGGCGTCTCCGCACTCTGCGTGTCGCCCCTCGATCATCTTCGGCTTCACATCGAAAGTCTTGAGCCATAGGCCAAAGTGTGGGGTAATGCGAAGGAAGGCCTCACATACGACAATGAACAACAAGATGTGAAGGAGGGAATCCGGGGCCAGGTCATGGAAATCCAGCCCATAATTGAACATGAGCCCCCTAACAAAGGGATCCAGAGCAAGGCCTAGCCCTTAGAGTAAGTGAGAGATGAATACAACGCTCTCGCCGGGTTCGGGAGCGGGAATGACCTGCCCTCGGGCGGGCAGCCCGTGCCAGATTTCGCAGGTCAAATACCGGGCCTCTCTTAGCTTCTTGATGTCTTCCTCTGTGACAGAGGAGGGCATCCACCGACCT
The DNA here is from genome assembly GCF_018294505.1 of Triticum aestivum. Taxonomy (NCBI): domain Eukaryota; kingdom Viridiplantae; phylum Streptophyta; class Magnoliopsida; order Poales; family Poaceae; genus Triticum; species Triticum aestivum. The sequence goes on along the minus strand of NC_057812.1, from coordinate 128,505,393 downwards.
TGAAGGTTGGATCCGGACATGGTTGAAGGTCCGAAGCGCCTGACCTAAGCATGGGGTGTTGGAACTCGAGGTGGGGGAAGGATTCGATTGAGTACGAGAGGGGAAAAAGGGACATGCCTTGGCCTCTTTATAAAAAGGATGAATATCAAGCGTCCTCCTCGTGGCTGTTTCGGATGTGCCTAAAATCGAGGAGTCATACCAACGGGCGCGAGTGGGTTACCCATGTCCTTATTGATGAGAATCCCATAATAAGGGGGACACGATCTCTGCTTCGACAAGACGTGTCGAGAAAACCGCCTCGCAATATGTGCAGTGCTGGTTGAGAAAAATGGTTCAAATAATAATCGGGCCATGGCATGATGTCATGTTTCTAAATGTTTCAACATATTAGATTTGTGGAAATATTATTCTCTCTACGGTGGTATGTGGAACTTGTTTTGTAGAGCTGGACACTATCCTTGTGTTCAAAATTCTCTATGGAGTATTCGGAGGAAGAACCCGCCTTGCAATGTCGAAGATAAATCTGCGCGCTGGACTCATCGTCATTGAAGTCTGGTTCAGGGGCTACTGAGGGAGTCCTGGATTAGGGGGTCTCCGGACAGTCGGACTATATCCTTTGGCCGGACTGTTAGACTATGAAGATACAAGATTGAAGACTTCGTCTCGTGTCCGGATGGGACTTTCCTTGGCGTGGAAGGCAAGATTGGTAATACGGATATGTAGATCTCCTCCTTTGTGTAACCCTAGCTCCCTCCAGTGTCTATATAAACCAGAGGGTTTAGTCCGTAGGACAACAACAATCATACCATAGGCTAGTTTCTAGGGTTTAGCCTCTACGATCTCGTGGTAGATCAACTCTTGTAATACACATATCATCAAGATCAATCAAGCAGGAAGTAGGGTATTACCTCCATCAAGAGGGCCCGAACCTGGGTAAACATCGTGTCCCCCACCTCCTATTACCATCCGCCTTAGACGCACAGTTCGGGACCCCCTACCCGAGATCCGCCGGTTTTGACACCGACAAAAGTGCTCAAAATCCTCATCATCCTTTTTCTTGGATGGTTTAGGAGGAAAAGGCATGGGTTTTTGAACCCATGGTTCTCTTTCTTTACCGTGCTTCCTAGGAACAAAGTCTCTCTTATCATAACATTGATTCTTTGCTTGTGGGTTATCAAAATCAACAGCAGGTTCAATCACTACATCATTGTCATTACTAGGTTTAGCATCAACATGAACATCATTATTAACATTATCACTAGGTTCATGTTCATTACGAGCTTGTGTTTCAGCATCAGAAATAGAAATATCATTGGGATTCTCAGGTGTGTCAACAACAGGTTCACTAGAAGCATGCAAACTCCTATCATTTTTCTTTTTCTTCCTCTTAGAAGTACTAGGTGCATCAACGTTATTTCTCTGAGAATCCTGCTCAATTCTCTTAGGGTGGCCCTAAGGATACAAAGGTTCCTGAGCCACTTTACCTCCTCTAGTTGCAACTCTAATAGCAAAGTCATTATTTTTACTATTCAATTCATTGAGCAAATCATTCTGAGCTTTAAGTACTTGTTCTACTTGAGTGGTAACCATAGAAGCATGTTTACTAATAAGTTTAAGTTCACCTTTAACATTAGCCATATAATCACTCAAGTGTTCAATCATATAAGCATTATGTTTCAATTGTCTACCAACATAAGCATTAAAATCTTCTTGCTTAACCATAAAGTTATCAAATTCATCCAAACATTGGCTAGCAAACTTAGCAGGAGGGATTTCAGCTTTATCATATCTATAGAGAGAATTTACCTTTACTACCAGTGTCGGGTTATCGAGACCGTGTGTTTCTTCAATAGGTGATGAATTAAGACCATGTATTTCTTCAACAGGAGGTAAATTCTTAACATCTTTAGCTTTTATACCTTTTTCTTTCATTGATTTCTTTGCCTCTTGCATATCTTCAGGACTGAGAAATAGAATACCCCTTTTCTTCGGAGTTGGCTTAGGAGTTGGTTCAGGAAGTGTCCAATTGTTTTCATTGGTCAACTATTATTCAGTAGAATTTCAGCATGATCAACAGTTCTTTCCCTGAAAACACAACCAGCACAACTATCCAGGTAATCTCTGGAAGCATCGGTAAGTCCATTATAAAAGATATCAAGTATTTCATTTTTCTTGAGAGGATGATCAGGTAAAGCATTAAGTAATTGGAGAAGCCTCCCCCAATCTTGTGGGAGACTCTCTTCTTCAATTTGCACAAAATTATATATTTCCATTAAAGCAACTTGTTTCTTATGAGCGGGGAAATATTTAGCAGAGAAGTAGTAAATCATATCTTGGGGACTACGCACACAACCAGGATCAAGAGAATTAAACCATATCTTAGCATCACCCTTTAATGAGAACGGAAATAATTTAAGGATATAATAGTAACGAGTTTTCTCATCATTAGTAAACAGGGTAGCTATATCATTTAATTTAGTAAGATGTGCCACAACAGTTTCAGATTCATAGCCATAGAAAGGATCAGATTCAACCAAAGTAATTAACTCAGGATCAATAGAGAAATCATAATCCTTATCAGTAATAAAGATAGGTGAAATAGCATATGCAGGATCATATTTCATTCTAGCATTCAGAGATTTTTCTTTAAGCTTAGCTAATAACTTCTTAAGATCACTTCTATCATTGCAAGCAAGAAAGTCTCTAGCAGTTTCTTCAGCCATAACATAACCCTCAGGGACAACATGCAATTCATATCTAGGGGGAGAATCTTCATCATCACTTTCATCAATATTATCAGTTTCAATAATTGCATTCTCTCTATCCCTAGCAAGTTGTTCATCAAGAAATTCACCAAGTGGCACAGTAGTATCAAGCATAGAAGTAGTTTCATCATAAGTATCATGCATAGTAGAAGTGGCATCATCAACAACATGTGACATATCAGAATTAATAGCCGGCGCATGTCTAGATGTCGCAAGCTTACTCAAAACATAAGGTGAATCAAGTGCAGAGCTGGATGGCAGTTCCTTACCTCCCCTCGTAGTTGAGGGAAAAATCTTGGTTCTTGGATCTTTCAAGTTCTTCATAGTGATAAACAAATATAAATCCCAAGTGACTCAAAGAATAGAGCTATGCTCCCCGGCAACGGTGCCAGAAAATGTTCTTGATAACCCACAAGTATAGGGGATCGCAATAGTTTTCGAGGGTAGAGTATTCAACCAAATTTATTGATTCGACACAAGGGGAGCCAAATAATATTCTCAAGTATTAGTAGCTGAGTTGTCAATTCAACCACACTTGGAAACTTAATATCTGTAGCAAGGTATTTAGTAGCAAAGTAATATGATAGTAGTGGTAACGTAGCGAAAGGTAACAGTAGCAAAAGTAATATTTTTTGGCTTTGTAGTGATTGTAACAGTAGCAATGAAAAAGTAAATAAGCGAAGAACAATATATGGAAAAGCTCGTAGGCATTGGATCAGTGATGGAGAATTATGCCGGATGCGATCGATCATGTAACAGTCATAACATAGGGTGACACGGAACTAGCTCCAATTCATCAATGTAATGTAGGCATGTATTCCGAATATAGTCACACGTGCTTATGGAAAAGAACTTGCATGACATCTTTTGTCCTACCCTCCTGTGGTAGCGGGGTCCTAATGGAAACTAAGGGATATTAAGGCCTCCTTTTAACAGAGTACCGGACCAAAGCATTAACACATAGTGAATACATGAACTCCTCAAACTACGGTCCTCACCGGTAAGTATCCCGATTATTGTCACTTCGGGGTTAACGGATCATAACACATAATATGTGACTATAGACTTGCAAGATAGGATCAAGAACTCTCATATATTGATGAAAACAAAAATAGGTTCAGATCTGAAATCATGGCACTCGGGCCCTAGAGACAAGCATTAAGCATAGCAAAGTCATAGCAACATCAATCTCAGAACATAGTGGATACTAGGGATCAAACCCTAACAAAACTAACTCGATTACATGATAAATCTCATCCAACCCATCACCGTCCAGCAAGCCTACGATGGAATTACTCACGCATGGCGGTGAGCATCATGAAATTGGTGATGGAGGAAGGTTGATGATGATGGTGGCGACGGATTCCCCTCTCCGAAGCCCCGAACGGACTCTAGATCAGCCCTCCCGAGAGAGTTTAGGGCTTGTCGGCGGCTCCGTATCGTAAAATGCAATGAATCCTTCTCTCTGTGTTCTTTCTCCTCGAAAGTGAATATATGGAGTCAAGGTTGAGGTCGGTGGAGCGTCAGGGGCCCACGAGGCAGGGGGCGCGCCTAGGGGGTAGGGCATGCCCCCCACCCTCGTGGATAGGGTGTGGGCCCCCTGACATGGATCTTTCTTCCAGTATTTTTTATATATTCCAAAATAATTCTCCGTTGATTTTCAGGTCATTCCGAGAACTTTTATTTCTGCACAAAAATAACACCATGGCAAATCTGCTGAAAACAGCGCCAGTCCGGGTTAGTTCCACTCAAATCATGCAAGTTAGAGTCCAAAACAAGGGCAAAAGTGTTTGGAAAAGTAGATACGACGGAGACGTATCACCATACAGTGTAAATGGATCCTCAAGAGAAAAATAGACGCGGATGGTAATCTACCATCTATAAAACAAGGATAGTTGCGAAAGGGTTTTCGCAGGTTGAGGGAGTTGATTATGATGAGACTTTCTCACTGGTAGCAACGCTGAAGTCTATGCCGATTATGATGGCTATTTATGCATATTTCGATTATGAGATATGGCAGATGGATGTCAAAACTGCTTTGTAAATGGTTATTTGAAAGAGGATGTATATTTGATACAATGAGGAGGTTTGTCAATCCAAAGGATGTTAGAAAGGCGTGCAAGCTTCAAAGGTCTATCTATGGTTTGAAGCAGGCATTAAGGAGTTGGAATCAACATTTTGATGAGGTGGTAAAAGTGTTTGGCTTCATTAAAATGATGAAGAAGCTTATGTATACAATGGGTTTAGTGGGAGCTCTATGGAATTTTTAATCTTATATGTGGATGACATATTGCTGATTGGAAATGATACAAAGTTTCTTAGCACGATAAAGGACTATTTAAAGAATGTGTTCTCAATGAAAGATTTAGGCGAAGCTGCATATATTTTGGGCATAGAGATCTATAGAGATAAACCAAGGCGTCTAATTGCGCTGAGCCAGAGCACGTGCATTGACAAGGTTTCAAAGAGGGTGAAAATTGTTGGGGAACGTAGTAATTTCAAAAAAAAATCCTACACACACGCAAGATCATGGTGATGCATAGCAACGATAGGGGAGAGTGTTGTCTACGTACCCTCGTAGACCGAAAGCGGAAGCGTTAGCACAACGCGGTTGATGTAGTCGTACATCTTCACGATCCGACCGATCAAGTACCGAACGCACGGCACCTCCGAGTTCAGCACACATTCAGCCCAATGACGTCCCTCAAACTCCGATCCAGCCGAGTGTTCAGGGAGAGTTTCATCAGCACAACGGCGTGGTGATGATGATGATGTTCTACCGACGCAGGGCTTCGCCTAAGCACCGCTACAGTATTATCGAGGTGGACTATGGTGGAGGGGGGCATCGCACACGGCTAAAAGATCAAACGATCAATTGTTGTGTCTCTAAGGGGTGCCTCCCTCCCCATATATAAAGGAGTGGAGGAGGCGGAGAGGGTAGGCCCCTATGGCGCGTCCTAGAGGAGTCCTACTCCCACCGGGAGTAGGATTCCTCCCCTTTCCAAGTAGTAAGAGTAGGGGACAAGGAAGGGGAAGAGGGAAGAGAAGGAAGGAGGGGGCGCCACCCCTCCCCCTAGTCCAATTCGGACTAGTCATTGGGGGGCGCGCAGCCTGCCTCTCTCTCTCCCTCCTAAAGCCCAATAAGGCCCATATACTTCTTCCCCCGTATTCCCGTAACTCCCCGGTACTCCGAAAAATACCTGAATCACTCGGAACCTTTCCGATGTCCGAATATAGTCGTCCAATATATCGATCTTTACGTCTCAACCATTTCGAGACTCCTCGTCATGTCCCCGGTCTCATCCGGGACTCCGAACTACCTTCGGTACATCAAAACTCATAAACACATAATATAACTATCATCGAACTTTAAGCGTGCGGACCCTACGGGTTCGAGAACTATGTAGGCATGACTGAGACACGTCTCCGGTCAATAACCAATAGCGGAACCTGGATGCTCATATTGGCTCCTACATATTCTATGAAGATCTTTATCGGTCAAACCGCATAACAACATACATTTGTTCCCTTTGTCATCGGTATGTTACTTGCCCGAGACTCGATCGTCGGTATCTCAATACCTAGTTCAATCTCGTTACAGGAAAGTCTCTTTACTCGTTCCGTAATACATCATCCCGCAACTAACTCATTAGTTGCAATGCTTGCAAGGCTTAAGTGATGTGCATTTACCGAGTGGGCCCAGATATACCTCTCCGACTATCGGAGTGACAAATCCTAATCTCGAAATACGCCAACCCAACAAGTACCTTCGGAGACACCTATAGAGCACCTTTATAATCACCCAGTTATGTTGTGACGTTTGGTAGCACACAAAGTGTTCCTTCGGTAAACGGGAGTTGCATAATCTCATAGTCATAGGAACATGTATAAGTCATGAAGAAAGCAATAGCAACAAACTAAACGATCAAGTGCTATGCTAATGGAATGGGTCAAGTCAATCACATCATTCTCCTAATGATGTGATCCCGTTAATCAAATGACAACTCATGCCTATGGTTAGGAAACATAACCATCTTTGATCAACGAGCTAGTCAAGTAGAGGCATACTAGTGACACTCTGTTTGTCTATGTATTCACACATGTATTATGTTTCTGGTTAATACAATTCTAGCATGAATAATAAACATTTATCATGATATAAGGAAATAAATAATAACTTTATTATTGCCTCTAGGGCATATTTCCTTCAGTCTCCCACTTGCACTAGAGTCAATAATCTAGTTCACATCGCCATGTGATTTAACATCAATAGTTCACATCACCATGTGATTAACACCCATAGTTCACATCGTCATGTGACCAACACCCAAAGGGTTTACTAGAGTTAATAATCTAGTTCACATCGCTATGTGATTAATACCCAAAGAGTACTAAGGTGTGATCATGTTTTGCTTGTGAGGGAAGTTTAGTCAACGGGTCTGCCACATTCAGATCCGTATGTATTTTGCAAATTTCTATGTCAACAATGCTCTGCACGGAGCTACTCTAGCTAATTGCTCCCACTTTCAATATGTATCCAGATTGATACTTTGAGTCATCTGGATTAGTGTCAAAATTTGCATCGGTAACCCTTTACGACGAACCTTTTTGTCACCTCCATAATCGAGAAACATATCCTTATTCCACTAAGGATAATTTTGACCGCTGTCCAGTGATCTACTCCTAGATCACTATTGTACTCCCTTGCCTAAAACAGTGTAGGGTATACAATAGATCTGGTACACAGCATGGCATATTTTATAGAACCTATGGCCAAGGCATAGGGAATGACTTTCATTCTCTTTCTATCTTCTACTATGGTCGGGCTTTGAGTCTTACTCAGTTTCACACCTTGTAATACAGGCAAGAACTCTTTCTTTGACTGTTCCGTTTTGAACTACTTCAAAATCTTGTCAAGGTATGTACTCATTGAAAAACTTATCAAGCGTCTTGATCTATCTCTATAGATCTTGATGCTCAATATATAAGCAACTTCACCGAGGTCTTTCTTTGAAAAACTCCTTTCAAACACTCCTTTATGCTTCGCAGGATAATTCTACATTATCTCCGATCAACAATATGTCATTCACATATACTTATCAGAAATGTTGTAGTGCTCCCACTCACTTTCTTGTAAATACAGGCTTAGCCACAAGTCTGTATAAAACTATATGCTTTGATCAACTTATCAAAGCGTATATTCCAACTCCGAGATGCTTGCACCAGTCCATAGATGGATCGTTGGAGCTTGCATATTTTGTTAGCACCTTTAGGATTGACAAAACCTTCTGGTTGCATCATATACAACTCTTCTTTAATAAATCCATTAAGGAATGCAGTTTTGTTTATCCATTTGCCAGATTTCATAAAAATGCGGCAATTTCTAACATGATTCGGACAGACTTAAGCATAGATACGAGTGAGAAACTCTCATCGTAGTCAACACCTTGAACTTGTCGAAAACCTTTTGCGACAATTCTAGCTTTGTAGATAGTAATACAACTGTCAGTGTCTGTCTTCCTCTTGAAGATCCATTTAATCTCAATGGCTCGCCGATCTTTGGGCAAGTCAATCAAAGTCCATACTTTGTTCTTATACATGGATCTCATCTCAGATTTCATGGCCTCAAGCCATTTCACGGAATCTGGGCTCATCATCGCTTCCTCATAGTTTGTAGGTTTGTCATGGTTAAGTAACATGACCTCCAGAACAGGATTACCGTACCACTCTAGTGCGGATCTCACTCTGCTTTACCTACGAGGTTCGGTAGTAACTTGATCTGAAGTTACATGATCATCATCATTAGCTTCCTCACTAATTAGTGTAGTCATAGGAACAGATTTCTATGATGAACTACTTCCCAATAAGGGAGCAGGTACAGTTACCTCATCAAGTTCCACTTTCCTCCCACTCACTTCTTTCGAGAGAAACTCCTTCTCTAGAAAGGATGCATTCTCAGCAGTGAATAACTTGCCTTCGGATCTGTGATAGAAGGTGTACCCAACATTTTCTTTTGGGTATCCTATGAAGACACACTTCTCCGATTTGGGTTTGAGATTATTAGGTTGAAACTTTTTCACATAAGCATTGCAACCTCAAACTTTAAGAAAAGACAACTTATGTTTCTTGCCAAACCATAGTTCATACGGTGCCATCTCAACAGATTTAGATGGTGCCCTATTTAACGTGAATGTAGTTGTCTCTAATGCATAACCCAAAAAACGATAGTGGTAAATCGGTAAGAGACATCATAGATCGCACCATATCTAATAAAGTACGATTACGACGTTTCGGACACACCATTACACTATGGTGTTCCAGGTAGCGTGAGTAGTGAAACTATTTCACATTGTTTTAACTGAAGGCCAAACTCGTAACTCCAATATTTTACTTCTGTGATCATATCGTAGAAAATTTTATTTTTGTTACGATGATTCACCACTTCACTCTGAAATTCTTTGAACTTTTCAAATGTTTCAGACTTGTGTTTCATCAAGTAGATATATGCTACGTCTTGAGCTTGCGTTGGATTTCCCCGAAGAGGAAAGGATGATGCAGCAGAATAGCGTAAGTATTTCCCTCAGTTTTTGAGAACCAAGGTATCAATCATGTAGGAGGCCACGCTCAAGTCCCTCATACCAGCACAAAATGATAGCTACTCACAACCAACGTGATTAGTGGTTGTCAATCCCTTCAGGGTCACTTACGAGAGTGAGATCTGATAGATATAATATTTTTGATATTTTTTATATAAAGATGCAAAGTGAAAAGTAAAGGCAAAGTAAAAAAGCAAAGCAAGATTAAAGTGATGGAGATTGATATGATGAGAATAGACCTGGGGGGCCATAGGTTTCACTAGTGGCTTCTCTCGAGAGCATAAGTATTCTACGGTGGGTGAACAAATTACTATTGAGCAATTGATAGAATTGAGCATAGTTATGAGAATATCTAGGCATGATAATGTATATAGGCATCACGTCCGTGACAAGTAGATCGAAACAATTCTGCATCTACTACTATTACTCCACTCATCGACCGCTATCCAGCATGCATCTAGAGTATTAAGTTAAAAACAGAGTAACACCTTAAGCAAGATGACATGATGTAGAAAGATAAATTCATGCAATATGAAATAAACCCCATCTTGTTATCCTCGATGGCAATGATGCAATACGTGCCTTGTTTCCCCTTCTGTCACTGGGAGAGGACACCGCAAGATCGAACCCAAAGCTAAGCACTTCTCCCATGGCAAGAACTACCAATCTAGTTGGCCAAACCAAACGGATAATTCGAAGAGACTTGCAAAGATAACCAATCATACATAAAAGAATTCAGAGAAGATTCAAATATTATTCATAGATAAACTTGATCATAAACCCACAATTCATCGGTCTCAACAAACACACCGCAAAAAGAAGATTACATCGAATAGATCTCCACAAGAGAGGGGGCGAACTTTGTATTGAGATTCAAAGAGAGAGAAGAAGCCATCTAGCTACTAACTATGGACCCGAAGGTTTGAGGTAAACTACTCACACTTCATCGGAGAGGCTATGATGATGTAGAAGCCCTCCGTGATGACGGCCCTCTTCCAGCGGAGCTCCGGAACAGGCCCCAAGATGGGATCTCGTGGATACAGAAAGTTGCGGCGGTGGAATTAGGTTTTTGGCTCCCCTTCTGTTCGTTTGGGGGTACGTAGGTATATATAGGAGGAAGGAGTACGTCGGTGGAGCTCCAAGGGGCCCACGAGGCAGGGGGCACACCCCCCACCCTCGTGACCGCCTCTTTTGTTCCTTAGAGCAGGGTCCAAGTCTCCTGGATCACGTTCGGTGAGAAAATCAAGTTCTCGAAGGTTTTATTCTGTTTGGACTCCGTTTGATATTCCGTTTCTTCGAAACACTGAAATAGGCAAAAAAACAGCAATTCTGGGCTAGGCCTCTGGTTAATAGGTTAGTCCCAAAAATAATATAAAAGTGGAAAATAAAGCCCAATATAGTCCAAAACAGTAGATAATATAGCATGGAGCAATCAAAAATTATAGATACGTTGGAGACGTATCAGGCATCCCCAAGCTTAATTCCTGCTCGTCCTCGAGTAGGTAAATGATAAAAAGAGAATTTTTGATGCGGAATGCTACTTGGCATAATTTCAATGCAAATCTTCTTAATTGTGGTATGAATATTCAGATTAGGGAGATTCAAGACAAAAGTTCATATTGACATAAAAATAATAATACTTCAAGCAAACCAACAAAGCAATTATGTTTTCTTAAAGTAACATGGCCAAAGAAAGTTCATCCCTACAAAATCATATAGTTTAGTCATGCTCCATTTCGTCACACAAGAATGCTCTCATCATGCACAACCCCGATGACAAGCCAAGCAATTGTTTCATACCTTAATAATTTCAAACTCATAAACTTTCACGCAATACATGAGCGTGAGCCATGGATATAGCACTATAGGTGGAATAGAATAATGATGGGGGTTATGTGGAGAAGACAAAAAAAGAGAAAGTCTCACATCAACGAGGATAATCAATGGGCTATGGAGATGCTCATCGATTGATGTTAATGCAAGGAGTAGGGATGTCGGGGATATACCCCACGGCGTAACCCGGCCGGAAGTATAACCCGGCCAGACTTGGCGATTCACCGGCGACCCGCACTGACCAAACGGTTTACAAGCAACCTGACTAAACATTATGACTCACTGGTAACCCGGCGGGCGGGACAGACGGATGACAAGGCCCAAGGCCTAGAAGGCTGGTTTATGTTAATGGTGGGCCGGTTTAAGAGAAAAGGTGTGAATAATATTACCCTTACAAGGAGTCAAGACCCAGACTTGTATCCGGTTTGTATTAGAAGATAGACTAGTCCTAATCCTAATAGGACTCCACATGTAACCCGCCCCTTCAACATATATAAGGAGGGGTAGGGCTCCCCAAAAGGGACAAGATTCACAAGTTCCATAAGTTGGACAAGTTAGGTTTAGACAATAGCTCTCGAGATAGAGCACTCTTGTAACCGTGATCATCATCATCAATATCAATGAAGCAGGATGTAGGCTTTTACCTCCACCGTGAGGGGCCAAACCTGGGTAAAACATCGTGCCTCTCGTCCCGCTCAACCCCTCTCAAGCTACCACATAGATGCGTTGGCCTCGCGACTAAGTCCTGACACTAAGGACATATGCCATGACAATTCCACGACAGATTGCCATGCAACGGATGCACTAGAGCTATAAATGTATGAAAGCTCAACAAAAGAAAACTAAGTGGGTGTGCATCCAACTTGCTTGCTCATGAAGACCTAGGGCACTTGAGGAGGCCCATTGTTGGAATATAGAAGCCAAGTTCTATAATGAAAATTCCCACTAGTATATGAAAGTGATAACTCAAGAGACTCTCTATATGAAGAACATGGTGCTATTTTGAAGCACAAGTGTGGAAAAAAGGAATAGTAGCATTGCCCCTTTTTATCTATTTTCTTTTTTTTGGCCTTCTTTTTTTGGCCTTTCTCTTTTTTCTTTTTTTTTATTTGGCCTTTATTTTTTTATTTGGCCTTTCTTTTTTTTGGGACAATGCTCTATTAATGATGATCATCACACTTCTATTTATTTACAACTCAATGATTACAACTCGATACTAGAATAAAGTATGACTCTATATGAATGCCTCCGGCGGTGTACCGGGATATGCAATGAATCAAGAGTGACAAGTATGAAAATTATGAACGGTGGCTTTGCCACAAATACTATGTCAACTACATGATCATGCTAAACAATATGATAATGATGAATGTGTCATGATGAACGGAATGATTGAAAGTTGCATGGCAATATATCTCGGAATGGCTATGGAAATGCCATAATAGGTAGGTATGGTGGCTGTTTTGAGGAAGATATAAGGAGGTTTATGTGTGATAGAGCGTATCATATCATGGGGTTTGGATGCACCGGCGAAGTTTGCACCAACTCTCGATGTGAGAAAGGGCAATGCACGGTACCGAAGAGGCTAGCAAGGATGGAAGGGTGAGAGTGCGTATAATCCATGGACTCAACATTAGTCATAAAGAACTCATATACTTATTGAAAAAATCTACAAGCCATCAAAAACCAAAGTATTACGCGCATGCTCCTAGGGGGATAGATTGGTAGGAAAAGGCCATCGCTCATCCCCGACCGCCACTCATAAGGAGGACAATCAAATAACACCTCATGTTTCAAATTTGTTGCATAACGTTTACCATACGTGCATGCTACGGGACTTGCAAACTTTAACTCAAGCACTTCTCAAATTCACAATTACTCTACTAGCATGACTTTGATATTACTACCTCCACATCTCAAAACAATTGTCAAGCATCCAACTTTTCTTAGTATTCAACACACCCAAAAGAAAGTTTCACAAATCTTGAATACCAAGCATGTTATTATTAAGCAAATTACCATGCTATTAAGACTCTCAAAATAATTTAAGTGAAGCATGAGAGATCAATAGTTTCTTTAAAACAAATCCACCAACGTGCTCTAAAAAATCTAAGTGAAGCACATAGAGCAAAATTATAACGCTCAAGAGATATAAGTGAAGCACATAGAGCAAAACTACTTAGCTCAAAAGATATAAGTGAAGCACATAGAGTATTCTATCAAATTCTAATTCATGTATGGCTCTCTCAAAAGGTGTGTACAGCAAGGATGATTGTGGAACACTAACAATAAAAGACACAAATAATACAAGATGCTCCAAGCAAAACACATATCATGTTGGTGAATAAAAATATAGCTCCAAGTAAATTACCGATGGAAGTGGACGAAAGAGGGGATGCCTTCCGGGGCATCCCCAAGCTTTAAATTTTTAGTGTCCTTGGATTATCTTGGGGGTGCCATGGGCATCCCCAAGCTTAGGCTCTTGCCACTCCTTGTTCCATAATCCATCACAAGAATTCACCCAAAACTTGAAAACTTCACAACACAAAACTTAAAGTAGAAAACTCATGAGCTCTGTTAATGAAAGAAAACAAAAGACCACTTCAAGGTACTGTAATGAACTCATTATTTATTTATATTGGTGTTAAACCTACTGGATTCCAACTTCTCTATGGATTATAAACTATTTTACTAACCATAGATTCATCAAAATAAGCAAACAACACTCGAAAAACAGAATCTGTCAAAAATAGAACAGTCTGTAGTAATCTGTAGCTAGCGCAAGATATGGAACCCCAAAAATTCCAAAATAAATTGCTGGACGTGAGGAATTTATCTATTAATCATCCTATAAAATAATTAACTAAATAGGACTCTCCAAATAAAAATGACAGCAGTTCTCGTGAGCGCTAAAGTTTCTGTTTTTTACAGCAAGTTCAACAAGACTTCCCCCAAGTCTTCCCAACGGTTCTACTTGGCACAAACACTAATTAAACACAAAAAACACAACCAAAACAGAGGCTAAATAATTTATTTATTACTAAACAGAAGCAAAAAGCAAGGAATAAAAATAAAATTGGGTTGCCTCCCAACAAGTGCTATCATTTAACGCCCCTAGCTAGGCATAACAAGCAAAGATAGATCTAGGTATTGTCATCTTTGGTAGGCAATCCATAAGTGGCTCTCATGATAGTTTCATATGGTAATTTTATTTTCTTTCTTGGGAAGTGTTCCATGCCCTTTTTTAATGGAAATTGAAATCTAATATTCCCTTCCTTCATATCAATAATCACACCAACCGTTCTAAGGAAAGGTCTACCAAGAATATTAGGGCAAGAAGGATTGCAATCTATATCAAGAACAATGAAATCTACGGGCACATAATTCCTATTTGCAACAATAAGAACATCATTAATTCTTCCCATAGGTTTCTTAATAGTAGAATCCGCAAGATGCAAGTTTAGAGAGCAATCATCAAAACGGAAATCTAGCAAATCACACAACGTTTTGGGGATGGTGGAGACACTAGCACCCAAATCACACAAAGCATAAAACTCATGATCTTTAATTTTAATTTTAATAGTTGGTTCCCACTCATCATAGAGTTTTCTAGGGATAGAAACTTTCAACTCAAGTTTTTCTTCATAAGATTGCATCAAGGCATCAACAATATGTTCGGTGAAGGCTTTATTTTGACTATAAGCATGTGGAGAATTTAGCATGGATTGCAACAAGGAAATACAATCAATTAAAGAACAACTTTCATAATTAAATTCCTTGAAATCCAATATAGTGGGTTTAGCAACATCTAGATTTTTATTTCTTTCAATCCCACTTTCATCAATTTCATCACAAAGATCTAAATACTCTGAATTTTTAGAACGCCTTCTAGGTAAAGGAAGATCATATTCAGTTTCATCAAGATTCATATTGCAAAACAAAGATTTAATAGGAGACACATCAATAACTTTTAGATCTTCATCTTGATTTTCATAGGAATTGGAAGAACACGCTTTAATAAAGGCATCTTCGGAGGCACGCATCCTAGCGGTTCTTTCCTTGCACTCATCAATGGAAATTCTCATGGCTTTGAGAGACTCATTGATATCATGTTTAGGAGGAATAGATCTAAGCTTTAAAGAATCAACCTCAAGAGAAATTCTATCAACGTTCCTAGCCAAATCATCAATTTTAAGCAATTTCTCTTCAAGCAAGGCATTAAAATTCTTTTGTGAATTCATAAACTCTTTAACACTATTCTCAAATTCAGAGGGAATCTTATTATAATTTCCATAAGAGTTGTTGTAGGAATTCCCATAATTATTAGAAGGATTACTAGGATGTGGCCTAGGATTAAAATTCCCTCTATAAGCGTTGTTACCAAAATTATTCTTACCAACAAAATTCACATCCATAGATTCATTGTTATTCTCAATCAAAGTTGACAAAGGCATATCATTAAGATCAGAAGAAACACTCTTAGTAGCAAATAATTTCATAAGTTCATCCATCTTTCCACTCAACACATTGATTTCTTCTATCGCATGCACTTTTTTATTAGAAGTTCTTTCAGTATGCCATTGAGAATAATTAACCATAATATTATCTAGGAGTTTAGTAGCATCTCCTAAAGTGATTTCCATAAAAGTGCCTCCCGTGGCCGAATCTAAAAGATTTCTAGAAGCAAAATTCAATCCAGCATAAAAAATTTGTATAATCATCCACAAATTCAAACCATGAGGAGGGCAATTACGTAACATTAATTTCATTCTCTCCCAAGCTTGTGCAAGATGTTCATGATCAAGTTGTTTAAAGTTCATAATATCATTTCTAAGAGAGATGATCTTAGCGGGAGGGAAATACTTAGAGATAAAAGCATCTTTGCACTTGTTCCAGGAATCAATACTATTTTTAGGCAAAGACGAAAACCAAGCTTTAGCACGACCTCTAAGCAAAAAAGGAAATAGCTTCAATTTAACGACATCATTATCGACATCTCTTTTCTTTTGCATATCACATAAATCAATGAAGCTATTCAGATGAGTAGCGGCATCTTCACTAGGAAGGCCGGCGAATTGATCTTCCATAACAAGATTCAACAAAGCAGCATTGATTTCACAAGATTCAGTATTGGCAAGAGGAGCAATCGGAGTGCTAAGGAAATCATTATTGTTGGTATTGGTGAAGTCACACAATTTGGTAGTATCTTGAGCCATCGCGACAAACAAGCAAACAAACTAGCACATGAGCAAACAAGGGCAAACGGGCGAGAGAGGCAAATAGAGAGGGATGATAGAGAGAGAGAGGGCGAATAAAACGGCAAGGGTGAAGTGGGGGAGAGGAAAACGAGAGGCAAATGGCAAATAATGTAATGCGAGAGATAGGGATTGTGATGGGTACTTGGTATCTTGACTTTTTGCATAGACTCCCCGGCAACGGCGCCAGAAATGGCTCGTTGTCGGGAGTCAGATCTTGACTTGACTTGCGCGAACCTCCCCGGCAACGGCGCCAGAAATTCTTCTTGCTATGTCTTGAGCTTGCGTTGGATTTCCCCGAAGAGGAAAGGATGATGCAGCAGAGTAGCGTAAGTATTTCCCTCAGTTTTTGAGAACCAAGGTATCAATCCAGTAGGAGGCCACGCTCAAGTCCCTCGTACCTGCACAAAACGATAGCTACTCGCAACCAATGCGATTAGGGGCTATCAAGCCCTTCACAGTCACTTACAAGAGTGAGATCTGATAGATATAATATTTTTGGTATTTTTGATATAAAGATGCAAAGTGAAAAGTAAAGGCAAAGTAAAAAAGCAAAGCAAGATTAAAGTGATGGAGATTGATATGATGAGAATAGACCCGGCGGTCATAGGTTTCACTAGTGGCTTCTCTCGAGAGCATAAGTATTCTACGGTGGGTGAACAAATTACTGTTGAGCAATTGACAGAATTGACCATAGTATGAGAATATCTAGGCATGATCATGTATATAGGCATCATGTCCGTGACAAGTAGATCGAAACGATTCTGCATCTACTACTATTACTCCAATCATCGACCACTATCCAGCATGCATCTAGAGTATTAAGTAAAAAATAGAGTAACACCTTAAGCAAGATGACATGATGTAGAGAGATAAATTCATGCAATATGAAATAAACCCCATCTTGTTATCCTCGATGGAAACAATGCAATACATGCCTTGCTGCCCCTTCTGTCACTGGGAAAGGACACCGCAAGATCGAACCCAAAGCTAAGCACTTCTCCCATGGCAAGAACTACCAATCTAGTTGACCAAACCAAACGGATAATTCGAAGAGACTTGCAAAGATAACCAATCATACATAAAAGAATTCAGAGAAGATTCAAATATTATTCATAGATAAACTTGATCATAAACCCACAATTCATCGATCTCAACAAACACACCGCAAAAAGAAGATTACATTGAATAGATCTCCACAAGAGAGGGGGAGAACTTTGTATTGAGATTCAAAGAGAGAGAAGAAGCCATCTAGCTACTAACTATGGACCCGAAGGTTTGAGGTAAACTACTCACACTTCATCGGAGAGGCTATGATGATGTAGAAGCCCTCCGTGATGACGGCCCTCTTCCGGTGGAGCTCCAGAATAGGCCCCAAGATGGGATCTCGTGGATACAGAAAGTTGCGGTGGTGGAATTAGGTTTTTGGCTCCCCTTCTGTTCGTTTGGGGGTACGTAGGTATATATAGGAGGAAGGAGTACATCGGTGGAGCTCCGAGGGGCCCACGAGGCAGGGGGCGTGCCCTAGGGGGGCGCGCCCCCCACCCTTGTGACCGCCTCTTTTGTTCCTTGGAGCAGGGTCCAAGTCTCCTGGATCACGTTCGGTGAGAAAATCACGTTCCCGAAGGTTTTATTCTGTTTGGACTCCGTTCGATATTCCGTTTCTTCGAAACACTGAAATAGGCAAAAAACAGCAATTCTGGGCTGGGCCTCCGGTTAATAGGTTAGTCCCAAAAATAATATAAAAGTGGAAAATAAAGCCCAATATAGTCCAAAACAGTAGATAATATAGCATGGAGCAATCAAAAATTATAGATACGTTGGAGACGTATCAATATACTCATATCTGCTCAAATCATCTGTGAAGATCAGAAAATAATGATACCTGCCACGAGCCTTAATATTCATCGGACCACATACATCAGTATGTATGATTTCCAAAAAAATCTGTTGCTCGCTCCATTGTTCCGGAGAACGGAGTCTTAGTCATCTTGCCCATGAGGCATGGTTCACAAGCATCAACTGATTCATAATCAAGTGATTCAAAAAGCCCATCAGCATGGATTTTCTTCATGCGCTTTACACCAATATGACCTAAACGACAGTGCCACAAATAAGTTGCACTATCATTATTAACTTTGCATCTTTTGGCTTCAATATTATGAAAATGTGTATCACCATGATCGAGATCCAACAAACCATTTTCACTGGGTGTATGACAATAGAAGGTTTTATTCATGTAAACAGAACAACAATTATTCTCTAACTTATATGAATAACCGTATTGCAATAAACATGATCCAATCATATGCATGCTCAACGCAAACACTAAATAACATTTGTTTTAGGTTTAACACTAATCCCGAAAGTATAGGGAGTGTGCGATGATGATCATATCAATCTTGGAACCATTTCCAATACACTTTGTCACTTCACCCTTAACTAGTCTCTGTTCATTCTGCAACTCCCGTTTCGAGTTACTATTCTTAGCAACTTTACTAGTATCAAATACTGAGGGGTTGCTATAAACACTAGTAAAGTGCACATCAATAACATGTATATCAAATATACCTATGTTCACTTTGCCATCCTTCTTATCCGCCAATTACTTGGGGTAGTTTCGCTTCCAGTGATCAGTCCCTTTGCAGTAGAATCACTCAGTTTCAGGCTTAGGTCTAGACTTGGGTTTTTTTCACTTGAGCAGCAACTTGCTTGTTGTTCTTCTTGAAGTTCCCCTTTCTTCCCTTTGTCCCTTTACTTGAAACTAGTGGTTTTGTTTACCATCAACACTTGATGCTTTTCTTGATTTCTACCTTCGTCGATTTCAGCATCACGAAGAGCTTGGGAATCGTTTCCGTTATCCCTTGCATATTATAGTTCATCACGAAGTTCTACTAACTTGGTGATGGTGACTAGAGAATTCTGTCAATCACTATTTTATCTGGAAGATTAACTCCCACTTGATTCAAGCGATTGTAGTACCCAGACAATCGGAGCACATGCTCACTGCTTGAGCTATTCTCCTCCATCTTTTAGTTGTAGAACTTGTTGGAGACTTCATATCTCTCAACTCAGGTATTTGCTTGAAATATTAACTTCAACTCCTGGAACATCTCATATGGTCCATGACGTTCAAAACGTCTTTGAAGTCCCGATTCTAAGCCGTTCAAGCATGGTGCACTAAACTATTAAGTAGTCATCATATTGAGCTAGCCAAACGTTCATAACATCTGCATCTGCTCTTGCAATAGGTTTGTCACCTAGCGGTGCATCAAGGACATAATTCTTCTGTGCAGCAATGAGGATAAACCTTAGATCACGGATCCAATCCGCGTCATTGCTACTAACATCTTTCAACTTAGTTTTCTCTAGGAACATATCAAAAATAAAACAGGGGAGCTAAACGCGAGCTATTGATCTACAACATAGATATGCTAATACTACCAGGACTAAGTTCATGATAAATTTAAGTTCAATTAATCATGTTACTTAAGAACTCCCAGTTAGATAGACATCCCTCTAATCCTCTAAGTGATCGCGTGATCCATATCAACTAAACCATGTCCGATCATCACGTGAGATGGAGTAGTTTCAGTGGTGAACATCACTATGTTGATCATATCTACTATATGATTCACGCTCGACCTTTCGGTCTCAGTGTTCCGAGGCCATATCTGTTATATGCTAGGCTCGTCAAGTTTAACCTGAGTATTCCGCATGTGCAACTATTTTGCACCCGTTGTATTTGAACGTAGAGCCTATCACACCCGATCATCATGTGGTGTCTCAGCACGAAGAACTTTTGCAACGGTGCATACTTAGGGAGAACACTTATACCTTGATAATTTAGTGAGGGATCATCTTATGATGCTACCATCAATCAAAGCTAGATAAGATGCATAAAAGATAAACATCACATGCAATCAATATAAGTGATATGATATGGACATCATCATCTTGTGCTTGTGATCTCCATCTCCGAA
This sequence comes from Triticum aestivum, assembly GCF_018294505.1. NCBI lineage: Eukaryota > Viridiplantae > Streptophyta > Magnoliopsida > Poales > Poaceae > Triticum > Triticum aestivum. The sequence continues at coordinate 128,484,961 of NC_057812.1, read as the reverse complement.
GCACCGTCATGATCACCATTGTCACCGGCGCGACACCTTGATCTCCATCGTAGCATCGTTGTCGTCTCGCCAATCTTATGCTTCTATGACTATTGTCGGTGTCAAAACCGACGGATCTCGGGTAGGGGGTCCCGAACTATGCGTCTAAGGCGGATGGTAACATGAGGTAGGGGACACGATATTTTACCCAGGTTCGGGCCCTCATGATGGGGGTAAAACCCTACGTCCTGCTTGATTAATATTGATGATATGGGTATTACAAGAGTAGATCTACCACGAGATCAGAGAGGCTAAACCCTAGAAGCTAGCCTATGGTATGATTGTATGTTGTCCTACGGACTAAAATCCTCCGGTTTATATAGACACCGGAGAGGGTTAGGGTTACACAAGGTCGGTTACAAAGGAAGAGATACACATATCTGTATTACCTAGCTTGCCTTCCACGCCAAGTAGAGTCCCATCCGGACACGAGACGAAGTCTTCAATCTTGTATCTTCATAGTCTAGCAGTCCGGCCAATGGATATAGTCCGGCTGTTCAGAGACCCCCTAATCCAGGACTCCCTCAGTAGCCCCTGAACCAGGCTTTCAATGACGATGAGTCCGACGCGCGGTATTGTCTTCGGCATTGCAAGGCGGGTTCCTCCTTCGAATACACCACGGAAGAATTTGAATACAAGGACAGTGTCCGACCCTGCAAAATAAGTTCCACATACCACCGTAGAGAGAATAATATTTCCACAAATCCAATTTGCTGACTTGTTTTGGCAACACGACATTATGTCATGGCCCGGTGATTATTCAACCCGTTTCCTTTAACTAGCCCCGCACATAACGCGAGGCAGTTTTTTGACAGGTCTTGTCAAAGCAGAGATCGTGTCCCCTTATCACGGCATTCTCATCAATATGGGTGTGGGTAACCCAACCGCGCCATCGATTACGGCGCTTGGGGGATAAGCGAGTTTTACCAGGCTAGTGGGGACGCATAGTTCTGTCCGCCCATATAAAGGGATAAGGATTTACCTTTTCATCCACGCCTTCTTCCTCCTTTGCTCATCCATTTTCGCACACTCGAGCTCCAGCGCCCAAGTTCGCATTTCCCACCTCGACGTTCTCCAACCATGTCCGGAGCGGGAGGCAGGTGGATGGTCTCCTCCGTCACGGAGGGACACATCAAGAAGCTGAGGAGAGCCGGATACCTGCCCGACGACATCGCGCACCGGCTTCCAGACGAGGGGCAGCTCATCCCCACCCCCAGGCCCCATGAGAGGGTAGTGTTCCTTACCCATTTCCTCTGCGGACTGGGATTCCCTCTCCAACCATTCGTCCGGGGGCTCATGTTCTACTACGGCCTAGATTTCCACGATCTGGCCCCGAACTTCATCCTCAACATCTCGGTGTTTATCGTCGTGTGTGAGGCCTTCCTCCGCATCAAGCCCCACTTAGGCTTATGGCTGAAGACTTTCAATGTCAAGCCGAAGATAGTGAGCGGCCGCCAGGCGGAGTGCGGAGGCGCCATGGTGGGCAAGATGCCCAACGTCACATGGCTCGAGGGCTCCTTCGTGGAGACCATAAAGGGGTGGCAATCGGGGTGGTTCTACATCACCGAGCCGCGTGACCCTAAATGGGTAGCGGCCCCCGAGTTCCGATCTGGCTTCCCCATGCGGCTCACCTCCTGGCAAGAGAAGGGCCTATCCTGGGGTAGTTCGGGAGAGCTGACCGGACCCCAAACAGGTATTCAAAACATGGTGAACAAGGAGCTCAAACTCGTCAACGTAGTCCAAGTCATGCTCAACCGTCGGATCCTCCCGTGCCAACAACGGGCTTTCAACTTGTGGGAGTTCGACCCGGCGCAGCACCGAACTCTGAACAGGCTCTTCGACACAACTCACGAAGATGCCTGGAGGGTGCTATTCAAGAGCTCCGAGGTTCCCCCTCCCACTACTGAGGATCGCGGATTCAGCGCAAAGCGCCAAGCCAACGCGGTAAGCTGCTTTACCTCTTACAGGATACTTGTTTTTCATAGTTTGACTCCATGCGGGATCTAAACTCCCGTACCTTTGACAGGACTGGCAGGAGACGGCCGGACAAATCGACTGTCCGGCTCCTTTGCCCGAAGGCCCAACAGAGGCTCTCCTGGCGAAGATGCTGACTCCGGCTCCTTACACGGTGCCAAAGAAGACCAAGAAGGCCAAGGGATCCTAAAAGAGTTCCCGACGCCAGGCGTCATCGGACTCACCGTCCAAGGACTCTACGACGCAATCCTCCCCCGAAGACGAGGAGGCAGAAGAAGATGCTCTCCCTCCAGATGGGGGAGACAAGGAAAGGAAGGCCGCCCCAACTGGGGAGGCCGAAGGGTCCGAGAAGGGAAGGACTCTCCTTCCGGACAGCTCTACCACCGCCGCCGACGGTGAAGACGAGTGGCTGCACAGGGCCAAGCCCCTGGGGAAGTCGTAAGTATTCGGATACCAGAGTAACTCATAGCATTCCTTTGTCGCACAACTTCACCTAACGCCGAATATGATTATGCAGGCCGCCACGAGCCCGTATCGATGTATCGTCGGACGGCTCCCTGGGCTCGTCGGATATGGATAGCGATCCAGTTCCGACCGCCACCTCCCCTCACCCTGCGGTCAACGCCGAGGTATTGTCTCAAGAGGCACCGGGTCGAGGGGGACAGCCCTGGAGGCGCCTCAAGGAAGCCTTCCGGACTCCGGGAGCAGAGGGGACAAGGCCCCTGAGGGCTCCGAGTTTGACCCTCAGCCGAACATCGTGCCGGAACCTCCAGTGGTTCCGGACTCGGGCAGGCGGCCTCCTTCTAAGAGGGGCAAGACGCCTGTACCGGTGACCTCTGTCCATCCAAAGGCGCCGGACAACCTGCTGGAAGTGCTTCGCAGCGCTTCCATCGACGAGGAGCACCGCACTATTATGAGTGCAGTGATCCAGAAGGTTCAGTCCGCCAAGAGCGGATTGACTGAAGCCTGTGCCAGCCTTCTAACAGGCTTTGAGATAAGTGTTTAAAATATAGGAAAACTATTACCGCATAGACAGTAGCCCCTGATGCTTTATTCGGTGTTCACAAAGAAAAGCCAAACAGAGGATCAAACAATATCGCAGGAGTCTAATATAAGTATGTCAATATGCATATGCAGGCTTCGCTGCTGGCATCAGCCGCACTGACTGCGGAGGTCGCCATACTGAAGCAGGACCTTAAAGGGTCCCAGGACGAGCTCGGCCTTGCCAAGAGGCAGCTCGAGGAGAACAAAGGTAAGTAGTACCTAGCCTATGGATATATATAAAAAGAATGCGATTGCAAAATGACAGGATCATCATGAATTTTCCAGGGGCCACGGCTGAAGTGGCGACCCTAAAGCAAGCGATGTCCGAGGCCGAAGCTAAAGCGGCCAAGGAGCGCACCGAGCGAGAAAGGCAAGAGGCTCGGGTGGGCGAGGTGCAGCAAGAGCTCCAGGCTCTCGTGACGAAGCACGAGGAGTTGGAGCTTGACTCGAAGACGCGAGAGTCTGAGCTTGCCGCGGCCCTCGAGAGCGCAAAAAGTGCCAAGGACGAAGCCCAAAAGGCCCTCCAGGAGATCGACGCGATGAAGAAGATAGCGGCGGGTAAGGCATTCTATATGCAAAGCAAGCATGTAAAAGTAAATTACCGATTACTTACCCGAAGTCGGAGCTCTCCAGGAGCATTCGCAGATTTGCCCCGCAGCGTGTCCGATGCCGCACAATTTTACCAGGCCAAGGAGGGAAGCTCAACGGAGAAGTTGTTCTGGGCCCAGTATACTGGGACCGAACACCCAGTGTCTGTGAGCGACCAACTAAAGCAGCTGGTCGAGCTGCACAAGGCGGCCGAACAGGCCATGAAGGGCTTTATAGTCCGGCTGTGGCCTGGCGACGCCCTTCCGAACAGCTACTTCGGCCTGGTGAGGTGGCTTGTGGATTCCTGCCCGTGGCTGGAGGTCGTCAAGCGATCTGTCTACATTGAAGGTGCATGTCGGGCTTTCGCCCATGTGAAGTTGCAATGGGTCAAGCTAGACACCGTGAAGCTAATCAAGGAAGGGCCGCCGGAGGGCAAGGAGCATCGCCACCCCAAGATGTACTACGAGGGTGTTCTGAAGGGTGCCCGTCTCATAGCGGACGAGTGCACGAAAGATGTAATATTTGAGTGAAACTTGCTCGTGTGATCGTGTATTTATGAAAACTTGTTCATATGTGCTATGCAACGCTTATTTGAATTTAAAATATTACCTTCTGTTTGGCTTTTTATCCAATCTGAGAGATGGCTAGTCCTCGGCTTCTGCCCCCATGCCGCAAGTGCTGGGGTGTTCGGGATAAACCTGAGCACTCTTGTTCCCAGTTTTGGGTCCTTCGAGGGAGGTGCTCAGCACAACGAACAAGGCAACCGGACTAATAATGCTTTATCACTCTCACTTAGCCATAGAATTCTATAATTTTAAATTTTGGCGAAGCCCCTGGTATTCGGAAGGCCAAATTCGGGGCGCGATACATGCCTTTAAGCCAGACAGGGTCGGCCCCTCGCTCTAAGCGGCATAAGTCTTTAGGGACTCGAAACCTCGCCGAACAGCGACCAGTCTCTCGCCTTATCATGACAGTTAGTTTTAGCTTTCTCTACTGAGGTGCTCAGCCCGGCAGAACCAAGAAATAATCGCAGTAGTTCTCCTAGCGCTACCTTAGCCGATAGAGCAGAACGTAAGGTACCAAAACATAGGAGCCGGGCAAACCCAACATTTGACCAAAGACATGATTCGGAGCTGATGCATATAATGCTATAAGTTCGGGGTGCCGCACTTGTGAAAGTGTTTGGACTTCTCACACCATATTGTGGGTACTTAAGCCCCTGGTGTATTGGCCGTACCAAAGTGTACGGTTGCAAGGCGTCGTTAATGAACACATATATATATAGCAAGAATGCAATAATAGTCGTAATGTTATGCATTGTTTATTCAAAAAGGTGCGTTAAAGCAGAATGATACAGATAGTGCGATAAGCAAAAAGTGGGACTATGTCCCTTCCAAGGGCAAGCCGAGGAATAGTATTAAAGCAAATATTTCGCTCGTTATCGTAATCCACCTGGGAATTCCGTGGTGTGACGTAGCTTTCTGCCTCCTTGGTTGCTGCATCATGTGTTCGGCAATCATGCTGCCGGACAGGGTTTCCAGAGATTAAGGTCCTGAAAAAGAGAAAAATAACAAAGCGGGAAGCCCCTAGTGTGGTTTAAGGCGCGTCTTGGGGCGTGCCGCAGTTGTGCCCCCCTCCCCACCTGTGCCCATGGTATTTTTAATGCGTAATTATGTACGCGTGGCACGAGTTTCGCCGTTTGGCTGGGACTGGGGTGGGGACTGCATTGCTACGCGAGCTCAGATCGTGCCAGGCGGTCTAGTTGCCGATTACTCCGAGCGCACTTGAAGGTGTCCGGGTCTTGAAACGCCGAACTGGTGGATTGCCTTGAGAGGCTGCTTTGCGCTTCTGCTGCGAGGGCCGCGGTGTGCTCCTCCGTTCGGAGAGAGCGCTCTGTGTTTCCATTGACTGTAATAACCCCACGAGGTCCTGGCATCTTGAGCTTGAGGTATGCATAATGCGGTACTCATTGAATCTCACAAATGCAGTTCTCCCAAGCAGTGCATGATAACTATTGCGGAACGGGACTATATCGAAGATTAATTCTTCGCTTCGGAAGTTATCCGGGGATCCGAAGACCACTTCCAGTGTAATTGAGCCTGTGCAATGGGCCTCTACACCTGGAATGACGCCTTTAAAGGTCGTTTTTGTGAGTTTGATCCTTGAGGGATCTATACCCATTTTGCGCACTGTGTCCTGATAAAGCAGGTTCAGGCTGCTGCCGCCATCCATAAGGACTCGAGTGAGGTGAAATCCATCAATGATTGGGTCTAGAACTAGTGCGGCGAATCCGCCATGACGGATACTAGTGGGGTGTTCCCTGCGATCGAAGGTGATCGGACAGGAGGACCATGGGTTGAACTTTGGGGCGACTGGCTCCAACGCATATACGTCCCTGAGCACACGCTTCCGCTCCCTCTTGGGGATGTGGGTTGCGTATATCATGTTCGCCGTCCGCACTTGTGGGGGAAACCTCTTCTGTCCTCCGGTGCGTGGCTGCCAGGGCTCCTCCTCGTCATCGCTATGTGGCCCCTTATCCTTGTTTTTGACAATTAACTTGTCGGCCTGCTTGAACACCCAACAATCCCTGTTGGTGTGATTGGCTGGCTTGTCTGGGTGCCGTGTATTTGACACGAGCGATCGAGTACACGGTCCAAACTGTACAGGCCCGGCGTATTTTGTTTGAATGGCTTTTTCCGCTGACCGGGTTTAGAGCCTTTGAATCTGGCATTGACTACCGTATCCTCAGTATCATCGCTGTTAATGTGGCGCTTATGTTTGTTGCGACGTGACCTACTATTGCCGTCCTTGGTATCCGAAGTACCATGGTTCTTTGACATATAGTTACTGGGAGCCAGCCAGCTGTCTTCCCCCGCACAAAAGCAGGTCATGAGTGTCGTGAGGGCTGCCATAGATTTCGGCTTTTCCTGACCAAGGTGCCGGGCTAGCCACTCGTCATGGATGTTGTGTTTGAAAGTTGCTAGGGCCTCTGCATCCGGACAGTCAATGATTTGATTTTTCTTTGTTAGGAACCGAGTCCAGAATTGCCTGGCCGATTCTTTTGGCTGCTAAATTATGTGGCTCAAGTCATCAGCATCTGGTGGTCGCACATAAGTGCCCTGAAAGTTGTCGAGGAATGCGGCTTACAGATCTTCCCAACAGCTAATGGACTCTGCTGGCAAGTTGTTAAGCCAATGTCGCGCTGGTCCTTTGAGCTTTAGTGGGAGGTATTTGATGGCGTGTAAGTCATCACCGCGGGCCATGTGGATGTGGAGGAGGAAATCCTCGATCCATACCGTAGGATTGGTTGTACCGTCGTATGATTCAATATTTACAGGTTTGAAACCTTCTGGGATTTGATGATCCATTACTTCGTCTGTGAAGCATAAGGGGTGTGCGGCGCCTCTGTATTGGGCTATATCGTGACGCAGCTCGAATGGGTCTTGCCCGCTGTGTTCGGCCCGGCCGGATTTACTTCTGTATCCGGCGTGACGTTTATCGTCTCGCATAGTGGCGCGCCCTCGTGATCCGTAGATCGATCTTGCATGTTTTGCTTTGTCCTCCAATACGTCTCGCAGGTCTGGCGTGTTTCCCCATGCTTTTTTATTTGAATGGCGTCGGGGTGCATGCTGAGCTTTTGGCTGGAATGCCTCTCTATCACGGCCACGAGGTGGCCGATCAGCCGCGTCATACGCTTCTTCCACCAGTCGAGGTAGCAACCTGCATTTTGGGTAACTCTTGAAGGGGCGCTCGAGTTTATATTCCTCGGCCGCGAGGACTTTAGTCCATCTGTCAGCTAGCAGATCTTGATCAGCTTGAAGCTGCTTCTGCTTTTTCTTAAGGCTATTTGATGTGGCCATAAGCCGGCGCTTGAAGCGCACTTTTTCGACAGGATCCTCTGGCACGGCGAATTCATCATCGCCGAGGCTTGCCTCGTCTTCGGAGGGGGGCATGTAATTATCATCCTGCGCCTCTCCATCTACCGCTCTCTCAGGAGGGCTGGCTCCTCCATCCTCCTGCTCTAAATCTTGCTGGAGGGGATTGTCTTCGGCACTATCCAGAGTGTTATTACCTCCAGTGCCGGTATCACCACTTTTGCTTTGACGGGACTTAGAGCGGCGCCGCTGACATCGGTGCTTGGGTTGCTTCTTGGAGGGGTCATCCTCCGCTGTCTCATCGCCATTGCCTTCTTTGGGTGTATCCACCATGTATATATCGTATGATGAGGTGGTTGTCCAGTGCCCTGTGGGCAGTGGTTCCTCTTCATCTCCCGCATCGTCGTCCATATCGTCGATATCTTCAGAGTCGAAGTCGAGCATGTCTGTTAAGTCATCGACAGTGGCTACTAAGTGGGTGGTGGGTGGGCCGCGAATTTCTTCGTCGTCCGCATCCCAGTCCTGCCGGACATAGTTCGGCCAGGATCCTCCTGACAAGGAGAGAGACCTTAATGAGTTCAGTATATCGCTGAAGGGTGAGTGTTGAAAGATATCCGCGGAGGTAAACTCCATGATCGGCGCCCAGCCAGATTCGATAGGAACGGGCGCAGGCGGTTCGGAGTCTGTGGCCAGAGAAGGATCTGGCAGTTTCACAACACGGCTCTCGTGCAAGGTAAGGTCGATGTTCGGCTCGATCGATGCTGAGGGTAAGGCCTCCGTGGCGGGGTCCATCCACCTGTCCGCGGAAGGCGAAACTGGCTCCGAATTGAGGGTCGGAGTGGTTTCCGGTGCGATCCCCTTAACACTGTCTGATGGTAGAGCTAAATCGTACTCATCGTGACCACGTGACGCACAAGGCAGAGGCTCAAATCCGTCGAAGATCAAGTCTCCGCGAATATCGGCCGTATAGTTTAAGCTTCCAAACCTGACCTGGTGGCCATGGGCATAACCTTCAATCTGCTCCAGATGGCCAAGCGAATTGGCCTGCAGTGCAAAGCCGCCGAACACAAAGATCTATCCGGGGAGAAAAGTCTCACCCTAGACTGCATCGCCATCGATGATAGTAGGAGCCATCAAGCCTAACGGCAACGACACAGAGGAACTCTCAATGAAAGCACCAATGTCGGTGTCAAAACCGGCGGATCTCGGGTAGGGGGTCCCGAACTGTGCGTCTAAGGCGAATGGTAACAGGAGGCAGGGGACACGATGTTTTACCCAGGTTCGGGCCCTCTTGATGGAGGTAAAACCCTACGTCCTGCTTGATTAATATTGATGATATGGGTATTACAAGAGTAGATCTACCACGAGATCAGAGAGGCTAAACCCTAGAAGCTAGCCTATGGTATGATTGTATGTTGTCCTACAGACTTGAAACCCTCCGGTTTATATAGACACCGGAGAGGGTTAGGGTTACACAAGGTCGGTTACAAAGGAAGAGATACACATATCCGTATTGCCTAGCATGCCTTCCACGCCAAGTAGAGTCCCATCCGGACACAAGACGAAGTCTTCAATCTTGTATCTTCATAGTCTAGCAGTCCGACCAATGGATATAGTTCGGTTGTCCGGAGACACCCTAATCCAGGACTCCCTCAACTATCGCTACCGCTTAGTGATAAAGTAAAGCATTACAGGGTAATTGCATTGCATACAATAAAGCGACAACCATATGGCTCCTGCCAGTTGCCGATAACTCGATTACAAAACATGATCATCTCATACAATAAAATTTAGCATCATGTCTTGACCATATCACATCACAACATGCCCTGCAAAAACAAGTTAGATGTCATCTACTTTGTTGTTGCAAGTTTTATGTGGCTGCTACTGGGCTTAGCAAGAACCGTTCTTACCTACGCATCAAAATCACAACGATAGTTTGTCAAGTTGGTGCTGTTTTAACCTTCGCAAGGACCGGGCGTAGCCACACTTGATTCAACTAAAGTTGGAGAAACTGACACCCGCCAGCCACCTGTGTGCAAAGCACATCGGTAGAACCAGTCTCGCGTAAGCGTACGCGTAATGTTGGTCCGGGCTGCTTCATCCAACAATACTGCCGAACCAAAGTATGACATGCTGGTAAGCAGTATGACTTATATCGCCCACAACTCACTTGTGTTCTACTCGTGCACATAACATCAACGCATAAAATCAGGCTCGGATGCCATTGTTGGGGAACGTTGTAATTTCAAAAAAAATCCTACGCACACGCAAGATCATGGTGATGCATAGCAACGAGAGGGGAGAGTGTTGTCTACGTACCCTCATAGACCGAAAGCGGAAGCGTTAGCACAACGCGGTTTATGTAGTCGTACGTCTTCACGATCCGACCGATCAAGTACCGAACGCACGGCACCTCCGAGTTCAGCACACGTTCATCCCGATGACGTCCCTCGAACTCGGATCCAGCCGAGTGTTGAGGGAGAGTTTCGTCAGCACGATGGCGTGGTGACGATGATGATGTTCTACCGACGCAGGGCTTCGCCTAAGCACCGCTACAGTATTATCGAGGTGGACTATGATGGAGGGGGGCACCGCACACGGCTAAAAGATCAAATGATCAATTGTTGTGTCTCTAAGGGGTGCCTCCCTCCCCGTATATAAAGGAGTGGAGGAGGAGGAGAGGGTCGGCCCCTATGGCGCGCCCTGGAGGAGTCCTACTCCCACCGGGAGTAGGATTCCTCCCCTTTCCAAGTAGTAGGAGTAGGGGACAAGGAAGGGGAAGAGGGAAGAGAAGGAAGGAGGGGGCGCCGCCCCTCCCCCTATTCCAATTCGGACTAGTCGTTGGGGGGGCGCGCAGCCTGCCTCTCTCTCTCCCCTAAAGCCCAATAAGGCCCATATACTTCTTCCCCTGTATTACCGTAACTCCCTGATACTCCGAAAAATACCCAAATCACTCGGAACCTTTCCGATGTCTGAATATAGTCGTCCAATATATCAATCTTTACGTCTCAACCATTTCGAGACTCCTCGTCATGTCCTTGATCTCATCCGGGACTCCGAACTACCTTCGGTACATCAAAACTCATAAACTCATAATATAACTATCATCGAACTTTAAGCGTGCGGACCCTACGAGTTCGAGAACTATGTAGACATGACCGAGACACGTCTCCGGTCAATAACCAATAGCGGAACCTAGATGCTCATATTAGCTCCTACATATTCTACGAAGATCTTTATCGGTCAAACCGCATAACAACATACATGTGTTCCCTTTGTCATCGGTATGTTACTTGCCCGAGATTTGATCGTCGGTATCTCAATACCTAGTTCAATCTCATTACCGGCAAGTCTCTTTACTCGTTCCGTAATACATCATCCCGCAACTAACTCATTAGTTGCAATGCTTGCAAGGCTTAAGTGATGTGCATTTACCGAGTGGGCCCAGAGATACCTCTCCGACTATCGGAGTGACAAATCCTAATCTCGAAATACACCAACCCAACAAGTACCTTCGGAGACACCTGTAGAGCACCTTTATAATCACCCAGTTACGTTGTGACATTTGGTAGCACACAAAGTGTTCCTCCGGTAAATGGGAGTTGCATAATCTCATAGTCATAGGAACATGTATAAGTCATGAAGAAAGCAATAGCAACAAACTAAACGATCAAGTGCTATGCTAACGGAATGGGTCAAGTCAATCACATCATTCTCCTAATGATGTGATCCCATTAATCAAATGACAACTCATGTCTATGGTTAGGAAACATAACCATCTTTGATCAACGAGCTAGTCACGTAGAGGCATACTAGTGACACTCTGTTTGTCTATGTATTCACACATGTATTATGTTTCCGGTTAATACAATTCTAGCATGAATAATGAACATTTATCATGATATAAGGAAATAAATAATAACTTTATTATTGCCTCTAGGGCATATTTCCTTCAAAAATGCAGAATGTAAAGAAAGGATTTGTCCCAATGTCACATGGCACAACACTTAGCAAGAATCAATGTCCCAAGACAGTCGATGAGCAAGTGTAGATGAGTGGAGTCCCATATGCCTCTATAGCAGGATCCATCGATCATGTATGCTATGATATGTACAAGACCAGATGTTTCATATGCACTCAGTGTTAGTAACAGGTACCAAAGTGATCCTTGAGTGGCTCACTGGGCAGTTGTTAAAAACATTCTTAAGTACCTCGGGAGAACAAAGGAGATGCTCCGTGTTCATGGATGAGATGAAGAACTCGTTGTAAATGGTTACACTGATGCTACCTTCATGACTGATATATAGATGACTATAAATCTCAATCAGGATATGTTTTCACCCTTAATGGTGGTGCAGTGGTTTGGAAAAGTTTCAAACAAAATATTGTTGCAGATTCTATGATAGAAGCAGAGTATATTGCGGCTTCAGAAGCTTCGAAGGAGATAGTCTGGATCAAGAAGTTTCTTGAAGAAGTTGGTGTGGTCCCCCAAGTGCGATGAACCCAATGGCGCTCTATTGTGATAATAGTGGTGTTGTTACTCAAGCAAAGGAACCAAGATCCCACATGAAGACCAGGCACATCGAGCGAAAGTATCACATTATCCTATAGTATGCCGAGAAGGGTTTTGTGAAAGTTCTCAACGTTCGTTGGATTTGAATGTGTCAGACCCAATGACGAAGGCTCTACCACGAGCAAAGCATGAGCAACACCGAATAGCCATAGGTGTTAGAGAGACTATGTAAACTAGATTATTGACTATAGTGCAAGTGGGAGACTGTTGGAAATATGCCCTAGAGGAAATAATATTGTATAATTATTATATTCCCATTTTCATAATTAGGAGCTTATATTTCATGTTATAACTGCTATGATCCAGGAATATGCGATTCAGTGGAAAACTCATATGCACGTGTGGAATGATAAATGGTAAAGTATACGTTCATAGTCTTGCCTCTAATACTGGCTCAAGTGTTGTTGGTGATCATGTGTTCCAGGTCTTAGGATATCGTTAAGTGTAATGATAGTCCTAAAACAACATTGAGAGTATGACGTTAGAAGAACGATCATATTGAATCGACCCAGACTTGTTTGTTGTACTTTGAGATAATATCGCCTAAAATCAATTGTTATAACTCGGAGTGTTAGCATGTGTTTTAGAGTATCATAGTCACTTCCAACCATACGGTGAGCTTTGGGGTTGTTCAAACGTCATCTGTAGCATAATGATCATAATGAAAACTTATAGGTCCATCGAAAAGTTTGACAAGAGACTAGATAGCTCAAGAGTGGGATTTGCTCCTCCGATGATGGAGAGATATTATTAGGACCCTCTCGGTGTGACGACATCAATCATCGTCTGGCCAGACACAGGTGACTACATCACGGGGATGTTGGAGCACTGCAACAAGATAGAAGAACAAAATCGGTAACGAGGATGCCGGTATAGTGAGCATGTGCATCACTCAAGAGGATACTGACACACCTCGGGTTTCATGAAGTATCACAAAGCAAAGGGAACATCACATGATGACCAAAATTTTACTGGAATGTCATTCCTATAATCATGGGGTGATATGGACATCCACGGTTCTGCTACCGGCCATTGAACGAAGGAGTTTCATTCATGTTTATGATTTACCAAACCTATGAGGTTACAAGATTAAGTTAATCATGATCTACCGAGTGTTAGTAGGATGAGAGTATCGAAGATTTATTTGTGGAATTGTTTCATTAATATTTGGAATAGTTTCGAGAGGAACCGAGCATTTCGGGATCACCGGAAGGGTTTCAGAGTTTATCGGGCAATACCGGGTATTACCAATAAATAATATATACATGGAAAATGTTTCTGAAGATGTTAAATTAATAATAAAATGCTCTAGTAGTTGTTGAGGGCTTTTATATTTAATTTAATACTCCCTTTGTTCCATAATGTTGTGCATATAGATTTTTTGAAAAGTCAAACTCTACCAACTTTGACTAAGTATGTAGAGAAAAACATATACATCTAAAAAACCAAATACATATCCTTAGATGCATCACAAGACATGCTTTCATATTGTATATAATTAGTATTATAGATATAAGTAGTTTTATTTATAAACCCGATCGAAGTTTGTAAATTTTGACTTTTTAGAAAATATATATGCACCACATTATGGAACAAAGGGGGTATCAACAGGCCTTAAAATGCCTAGTGATGGAAGGAGCATTGGGCCACCATGGACCAATAGGAAGTGGCGCCCCCTTTCCTTGGGGGTGGGGCGAGGCTGGCGCTCCAAGGTCTTGATGACCCACAAGTATAGGGGATCTATCATAGTCCTTTCGATAAGTAAGAGTGTCAAACCCAACGAGGAGCGGAAGGAAATGACAAGCGGTTTTCAGTAAGGTATTCTCTGCAAGCACTAAAATTATCGGTAACAGATAGTTTTGTGATAAGGTAATTCGTAACGGGTAACAAGTAACAAAAGTAAACAAGGTGCAGCAAGGTGGCCCAATCCTTTTTGTAACAAAGGACAAGCCTGGACAAACTCTTACATAAAGGAAAGCGCTCCCGAGGACACATGGGAATTATTGTCAAGCTAGTTTTCATCATGCTCATATGATTCACGTTCGTTACTTTGATAATTTGATATGTGGGTGGACTGGTGCTTGGGTACTACCCTTCCTTGGACAAGCATCCCACTTATGATTAACCCCTCTCATAAGCATCCGCAACTACGAAAGAAGAATTAAGGTAAACCTAACCATAGCATGGAACATAGGGATCCAAATCAGCCCCTTACGAAGCAACGCATAAACTAGGGTTTAAGCTTCTGTCACTCTAGCAACCCATCATATACTTATTACTTCCCAATGCCTTCCCCTAGGCCCAAACAATGGTGAAGTGTCATGTAGTTGACGTTCACATAACACCACTAGAGGAAAGACAACATACATATCATCAAAATATCGAACAAATACCGAATTCACATGACTACTTATAGCAAGACTTCTCCCATGTCCTCAGGAACAAATGTAACTACTCACAAATCATATTCATGTTCATAATCAGAGGAGTATTAATATGCATAAAGGATCTGAACATATAATCTTCCACCGAATAAACCAACTAGCATCAACTACAAGGAGTAATCAACACTACTAGCAACCCACAGGTACCAATCTGAGGTTTTGAGGCAAAGATCGAATACAAGAGATGAACTAGGGTTTTAGAGGAGATGGTGCTGGTGAAGATGTTGATGGAGATTGACCCCCTCCCGATGAGAGGATCGATGGTGATGACGATGGTGACGATTCCCCCCTCCCGGAGGGATGTTTCCCCGGCAGAACAACTCTGCCGGAGCCCTAGATTGGTTCCACCAACGTTCCGCCTCGAGACGGCAGCGCTTCATCCCGAAAACTTTCTTCTGATTTTTTCCATGGTGAAAGACACCTTATACCAGAAGATGGGCATCGGGGGGCTTCTAGGTGGCCCACGAGGCAGGGGCGCGCCCTCCACCCTCGTGGACGGTGGGTGGCCCCCCTCTGGTGCTTCCTTCGCCTAATATTTTTTATATATTCCAAAACTAACTTTCGTGGAGTTTAAGGACTTTTGGAGTTGTGCAGAATAGGTCTCTAATATTTGCTCCTTTTCCAGCCCAGAATTCTAGCTGCCGGCATTCTCCCTCCTCATGTAAACCTTGTAAAATAAGAGAGAAAAGGCATAAGTATTGTGACATAACGTGTAATAATAGCCCATAATGCAATAAATATCGATATAAAAGCATGATGCAAAATGGACGTATCAACTCCCCCAAGCTTAGACCTTGCTTGTCCTCAAGCGGAAGCCGATATCGAAAAATATGTCCACATGTTTAGAGATAGAGGTGTCGATAAAATAAAATACAAACATGAGGGCATCATGATCATTCTTAGAATAGCAAAATATATAGTCATATGATTTATTATGCTAAAGTAGCAATCTATTCACAATGTAAAGTATGAATCAGAAACTTCATTGAAAAACTACCAAACTATAATCTCGGTCATTGAAGCAATTGCAATTTATCATAACATCGGAAAGAGTCAATATAAGAGCTTTTCAGCAGGTCCACATACTCAACTATCATTTAGTCTTTCACAATTGCTAACACTCATGCAATACTTATGGGTATGAAGTTTTAATCGGACACAGAGAAAGATAGGGGCTTATAGTTTTGCCTCCCAACCTTTTACCTCAAGGGTAATGTCAAAAATAATACTTTATGATAACCCACATCCAGTTGGATATATATATATATATATCAGGATCTTTCCAACACACAGTGCTTGCCAAAGGATAAAGTGTAAAAAGGAAAGGTGAAGATCACCATGACTCTTGTATAAGGTATAAGACAAAAATAAAAGATAGGCCCTTCAGAGAGGGAAGCAGAGGTTGTCATGTGCTTTTATGGTTGGAAGCACAAAATCTTAATGCAAAAAAACATCACTTTATATTGCCACTTGTGATAGGGACCTTTATTATGCAGTCTGTTGCTTTTATTTCTTCCATATCACAAGCTCGTATAAAGCTTATTTTCTCCACACTAATAAATCATACATATTTAGAGAGAAATTTTTATTGCTTGCAATAATGACAACTTACTTGAAGGATCTTATTCAATCCATAGGTAGATATGGTGGACTCTCATGGCAAAATTGGGTTTAAGTATATTTGGAAGCACAAGTAGTATCTCTACTTGGTGCAAAGAATTTGGCTAGCATAAGGGGGAAAGGCAAGCTCAACATGTTGGATGATCCATGACAATATTGTAACACCCGGATAATTAAGCTACAGTAATCCCTGCTAATGATGCCACGTCACCTCGGTTACCGTGATTAAACTCACGTTGATTCGAACCCGGTTCAAATTCAATTGAAAACATAGGCAAACAATAAAAGTTTTCAAAAATTAAATCTAAAATGTTCGGGGGTTGTCAAATATTACAAAGTTAATTATGGTGGGGTGCACACATTTTTATAAAGTATCTAGATAGACTAATTAAAAAATAAAAATAATAATAATAATAAGAAAAGACAAAGAAAACAAAAATGGGAGAGGGGGAGAAAACCCCACTGGCCCAACTGGGCCAAGCCCCCACCTGGCCCAGCCGGCCACCACCTGGCCCGGCCCAACCCCCTCACTCCCTT